>NW_028319977.1:1922500-2222500 GCF_062004578.1 Staurois parvus
GATAAGCACAACAACAGTGTGTAGAGAGTTTCATGGAATGGGTTTCCATGGCTGAGCAGCTGCATCCAAGTCTTACATCACCAAGTGCAATTCAAAGTGTTGGTTGTAGTGGTGTAAAGTATGCTGCCACTGGACTCTAGAACAGTGGAGACGTTCTCTGGAATGACCAATCTCACTTCTCTGTCTGGCAATCCGATGGAAGTGTCTGGGTTTGGCAGTTACCAGGAGAACGGTACTTCCCTGACTGCATTGTGCCAAGTGTAAAGTTTGGTGGAGGGGGGATTATAATGTGGGGTTGTTTTTCAGAGGTTGGGCTTGGCCCCCTAGTTCCAGTGAAGGGAACTCTTAAGGCATCAGCATACCAAGACATTTTGGACAATTTCAGGCTCATAACTTTGGGGGAAGAGTTTGGGGATGGCCCTTCCTGTTCCAACATGACTGCATACCAGTGCACAAAGCAAGGTCCATAAAGACATGGATGAGCGAGTTTGGGGTGCAGGAACTTGACTGGCCTGCAGAGTCCTGACCTCAACACCATAGAACATCTTTGGGATGAATTAGAGTGGAGACTGTGAGCCAGGCCTTCTTGTTTGACATCAGTGCCTGACCTCACAAATGCTCTTCTGGAAGAATGGTCAAACCTTCCCATAGACACCCTCCTAAACCTTGTGGATGGCCTTCCCAGAAGAGTTGAAGCTGTTATAGCTGCAAAGGGCGGGCCAACTCAATACTGAACCCTATGGACTAAGACTGGGATGCCATTAAAGGTCATGTGCGTGTAAAGGCAGGCCGACCAATACTTTTGCCAATATAGTGTATATACAACACATGCATACACTCAGACACACACGTATACAGACTCGGACATGTACACACGCGTATACAGACTCGGACATGTACACACGCGTATACAGACTCGGACATGTACACACGCGTATACAGACTCGGACATGTACACACGCGTATACAGACTCGGACATGTACACACGCGTATACAGACTCGGACATGTACACACGCGTATACAGACTCGGACATGTACACACGCGTATACAGACTCGGACATGTACACACGCGTATACAGACTCGGACATGTACACACGCGTATACAGACTCGGACATGTGCACACACGCGTATACAGACTCGGACATGTGCACACACGCGTATACAGACTCGGACATGTGCACACACGCGTATACAGACTCGGACATGTGCACACACGCGTATACAGACTCGGACATGTGCACACACGCGTATACAGACTCGGACATGTGCACACACGCGTATACAGACTCGGACATGTGCACACACGCGTATACAGACTCGGACATGTGCACACACGCGTATACAGACTCGGACATGTGCACACACGCGTATACAGACTCGGACATGTGCACACACGCGTATACAGACTCGGACATGTGCACACACGCGTATACAGACTCGGACATGTGCACACACGCGTATACAGACTCGGACATGTGCACACACGCGTATACAGACTCGGACATGTGCACACACGCGTATACAGACTCGGACATGTGCACACACGCGTATACAGACTCGGACATGTGCACACACGCGTATACAGACTCGGACATGTGCACACACGCGTATACAGACTCGGACATGTGCACACACGCGTATACAGACTCGGACATGTGCACACACGCGTATACAGACTCGGACATGTGCACACACGCGTATACAGACTCGGACATGTGCACACACGCGTATACAGACTCGGACATGTGCACACACGCGTATACAGACTCGGACATGTGCACACACGCGTATACAGACTCGGACATGTGCACACACGCGTATACAGACTCGGACATGTGCACACACGCGTATACAGACTCGGACATGTGCACACACGCGTATACAGACTCGGACATGTGCACACACGCGTATACAGACTCGGACATGTGCACACACGCGTATACAGACTCGGACATGTGCACACACGCGTATACAGACTCGGACATGTGCACACACGCGTATACAGACTCGGACATGTGCACACACGCGTATACAGACTCGGACATGTGCACACACGCGTATACAGACTCGGACATGTGCACACACGCGTATACAGACTCGGACATGTGCACACACGCGTATACAGACTCGGACATGTGCACACACGCGTATACAGACTCGGACATGTGCACACACGCGTATACAGACTCGGACATGTGCACACACGCGTATACAGACTCGGACATGTGCACACACGCGTATACAGACTCGGACATGTGCACACACGCGTATACAGACTCGGACATGTGCACACACGCGTATACAGACTCGGACATGTGCACACACGCGTATACAGACTCGGACATGTGCACACACGCGTATACAGACTCGGACATGTGCACACACGCGTATACAGACTCGGACATGTGCACACACGCGTATACAGACTCGGACATGTGCACACACGCGTATACAGACTCGGACATGTGCACACACGCGTATACAGACTCGGACATGTGCACACACGCGTATACAGACTCGGACATGTGCACACACGCGTATACAGACTCGGACATGTGCACACACGCGTATACAGACTCGGACATGTGCACACACGCGTATACAGACTCGGACATGTGCACACACGCGTATACAGACTCGGACATGTGCACACACGCGTATACAGACTCGGACATGTGCACACACGCGTATACAGACTCGGACATGTGCACACACGCGTATACAGACTCGGACATGTGCACACACGCGTATACAGACTCGGACATGTGCACACACGCGTATACAGACTCGGACATGTGCACACACGCGTATACAGACTCGGACATGTGCACACACGCGTATACAGACTCGGACATGTGCACACACGCGTATACAGACTCGGACATGTGCACACACGCGTATACAGACTCGGACATGTGCACACACGCGTATACAGACTCGGACATGTGCACACACGCGTATACAGACTCGGACATGTGCACACACGCGTATACAGACTCGGACATGTGCACACACGCGTATACAGACTCGGACATGTGCACACACGCGTATACAGACTCGGACATGTGCACACACGCGTATACAGACTCGGACATGTGCACACACGCGTATACAGACTCGGACATGTGCACACACGCGTATACAGACTCGGACATGTGCACACACGCGTATACAGACTCGGACATGTGCACACACGCGTATACAGACTCGGACATGTGCACACACGCGTATACAGACTCGGACATGTGCACACACGCGTATACAGACTCGGACATGTGCACACACGCGTATACAGACTCGGACATGTGCACACACGCGTATACAGACTCGGACATGTGCACACACGCGTATACAGACTCGGACATGTGCACACACGCGTATACAGACTCGGACATGTGCACACACGCGTATACAGACTCGGACATGTGCACACACGCGTATACAGACTCGGACATGTGCACACACGCGTATACAGACTCGGACATGTGCACACACGCGTATACAGACTCGGACATGTGCACACACGCGTATACAGACTCGGACATGTGCACACACGCGTATACAGACTCGGACATGTGCACACACGCGTATACAGACTCGGACATGTGCACACACGCGTATACAGACTCGGACATGTGCACACACGCGTATACAGACTCGGACATGTGCACACACGCGTATACAGACTCGGACATGTGCACACACGCGTATACAGACTCGGACATGTGCACACACGCGTATACAGACTCGGACATGTGCACACACGCGTATACAGACTCGGACATGTGCACACACGCGTATACAGACTCGGACATGTGCACACACGCGTATACAGACTCGGACATGTGCACACACGCGTATACAGACTCGGACATGTACACACACGCGTATACAGACTCTGACATGTACACACACGCGTATACAGACTCTGACATGTACACACACGCGTATACAGACTCTGACATGTACACACACGCGTATACAGACTCGGACATGTACACACACGCGTATACAGACTCTGACATGTACACACACGCGTATACAGACTCTGACATGTACACACACGCGTATACAGACTCTGACATGTACACACACGCGTATACAGACTCTGACATGTACACACACGCGTATACAGACTCTGACATGTACACACACGCGTATACAGACTCTGACATGTACACACACGCGTATACAGACTCTGACATGTACACACACGCGTATACAGACTCTGACATGTACACACACGCGTATACAGACTCTGACATGTACACACACGCGTATACAGACTCTGACATGTACACACACGCGTATACAGACTCTGACATGTACACACACGCGTATACAGACTCTGACATGTACACACACGCGTATACAGACTCTGACATGTACACACACGCGTATACAGACTCTGACATGTACACACACGCGTATACAGACTCTGACATGTACACACACGCGTATACAGACTCTGACATGTACACACACGCGTATACAGACTCTGACATGTACACACACGCGTATACAGACTCTGACATGTACACACACGCGTATACAGACTCTGACATGTACACACACGCGTATACAGACTCTGACATGTACACACACGCGTATACAGACTCTGACATGTACACACACGCGTATACAGACTCTGACATGTACACACACGCGTATACAGACTCTGACATGTACACACACGCGTATACAGACTCTGACATGTACACACACGCGTATACAGACTCTGACATGTACACACACGCGTATACAGACTCTGACATGTACACACACGCGTATACAGACTCTGACATGTACACACACGCGTATACAGACTCTGACATGTACACACACGCGTATACAGACTCTGACATGTACACACACGCGTATACAGACTCTGACATGTACACACACGCGTATACAGACTCTGACATGTACACACACGCGTATACAGACTCTGACATGTACACACACGCGTATACAGACTCTGACATGTACACACACGCGTATACAGACTCTGACATGTACACACACGCGTATACAGACTCGGACATGTACACACATATATGGGAAGGCTGTAGAGGATTTTGATGATGCTGTCAATGTCATGTATAGATTATCAGCTTACTAATGAGGGAAAGTTGGAAAATATTAGTTTAATTCCATTTTAGAAGTTTAACCACTTCAGCCTCCATGACACTCCTGAACGTCACCAGGTTGAAGCGGTTATACCGAGATGACTGCAGCTGGTATCATATTTTTTCAGCAGGTGGTGGGCTTTAATGTAAAGGTCGATCCTGGCGCTTAGCTGCCAGATCGCTTTTACAGTTGGCAGAAAGGGGTTTCCTCTCACTCCCCCCCCCCCCCCCCCCCTTCCCTTTTACCATCTTCCAGGGCTCTCCCATCCCAGCGGGAAGCCTGGGACTGAAGCCAGCTGACCATAGAGATGACCAAAGACCAGACCGTCCCTGATCTCTATGATCTAGGGAAAGCTGATCCAGGCAATATCAGATTGCCTCTCGGGGGGGATCGGGAAGGAATTTTTGCAGGAGCAAATTGGATCATAGTTACATAGTCTGGCTGAAAAAAGACAAAAGTCTATCCAGTTCAACCCAAAAAAAAGTTATAATCCTATACCCACAGTTGATCCAGAGGAAGGCAAAAAAAAAACCCAGCAAAGCATTTGACACAGTTCCCCACACACGGCTAATGTGTAAGGTAAAGTCTACAGGCTTTTTTTAAAAATCTGTATGTAAATGGTTAGAAAACTGGCTAAAAGATGGTATTCAGAAAGTAGTG
The DNA here is from genome assembly GCF_062004578.1 of Staurois parvus. Classification (NCBI taxonomy): domain Eukaryota; kingdom Metazoa; phylum Chordata; class Amphibia; order Anura; family Ranidae; genus Staurois; species Staurois parvus. The sequence continues at coordinate 1,928,296 of NW_028319977.1, forward strand.
GTTAATGATTCATACTCTGATTGGTCTAGGGGTGTCAGTGGTGTACCCCAAGGTTCATTGTTGGGACCCTTATTTTATAATATATTTATAAACAATATAGGGTCTGGGATTATAAATCCCATTTCAGTCTTTGCAGATGACACCAAGCTGTGCCGTGGAATAACGTCCTTACAGGATGTCTCCAACCTACAAGCCGACCTCAATGCTCTGTGTAATTGGGCAACTATGTGGGAAATGAGGTTTACATTTCAGCCAGACTATATAACTATGTCTAAGAAACCTGAAGTGAGTATTTTGTGATTTCTGGTTTTGCACAAATGTAAACAAACCATTACTAGCTTGTGAAAGCTTCTGATCAAACCAATAATGGCTAGAGGAAAGATATGTGGTCTGATAGATCCCAGATCTCTTCATAAAAAGCACCTGTCACTACTCCAGCTATGACTAGGGATGTTGTTCATCGCTTGCGATAGCAATAAAAGTGATACATTTTATTTATTTTTATTTTTTTAAAAAAATTGGCCCCACATCAGGGGCGGACTGACAACTCATGGGGCCCCCGGGCAATATGGGATCATGGGACCCCTGTGTCCTTACCCAAACTCAAAAAAGGCTAGGAAAAAGGTACCAGGGGAATCTCATGGGGCCCCCTACTGACCCCGGGCCCTCGGGCAGTGCCCGAGTTTCCAAATGGTCAGTCCGCCCCTGCCCCACTTGCATGTGTAAGTAATGATCACACCAAACGTGAGGTATTGCGGGGAATGTCGGAGTGAGAGCAATGATTCTAGCTCCTCCTGTGTAACTCTAAGCTTTTCACCACTGCGTTTACCCGTATGTCATTGGACTTTCAGTATTTGTACTGGAGGGATGCCTTGCAGTCGCAGGCATCACCCTGGTACGGTTTTCAGAGCCACCAGTCAGCTCTCTTGTACAAGCAATCGGAGGGGCTTGTATAAGCAGCGGGAAGGGATGTCCCTCCCACCAGCTGGCAAGACAGCCAAACAAAGCCAGTAAACTGGAAGAGATGACTTAACTTCACTTCTGGTGTACTTGGGAACTTTTCTGTGCCTTTTTTTCTGAAAGCATTAAAGAACACCGCTCTTGCGGTCTCCCTCCTTAAAAAAATACCCGCACGTGTCTATTGCTGTCACAGGGGATATTTACATTCCTTGTGAGAGCAATAAGTGATTTAAAAAAAAAAAAAATTTTAAATTTAAAGTGACAGTGTAAAAAAATTAAGTGCCCCTGTCCTCACGTGCAAAGGCATACGCACGCATCGGGCACGCACGCAAACAGAGATCATCCCACACGTGAGGAATCGCCATGGACGTCAGATCATGGGCAGTAATTCTAGCACCAGGCCTCCTCCTGTAAATCTAAAGTGATAGCCTCTTAAGGCTTATAAAGCGTTGCCTACGAATAGTAAAATTTGATGTAGTTTGTCGCTGTTGCACAAGCGGTTGCAGTTTTAAAGCATGCCATGTTTTGGTATCTATTTACTCAGCGTAACATCATCCTTTCTATTTTGCAGAAAATTGGGTTATGTATTACCTTTTTTTTTAATTTGCAATAAAATTGAAAAGTGCAATTTTTTTCCCCAAAAATTGAGTTTGCAAAACTGCTGCAAAATACCATGCCACAGAAAAAAAATGCAAAAACCACCAGTTTATTGTCTAGGGCCTCTGCTTTAAAAATAAAAGTATAATGCTTGCGGGTTCTGCTGGTACAGGGCGGCACGGATGCGCAAAATCATATACATGGCAGAGCAGGTAGGGCACGTGAACCCCCTACCTGGAAATGCAAAAATAAATATATATATATATATATATATATATATATATATATATATATATATATATATATATATATATATATATATATATGATTATTTTATTTATTTATTTTTTGCATTTCCGAGTAGGGGGCGCATGTGCCCAAGCATCTCCGACGGGGAGGAAAACAGTTTTGTTTACTAACAGTCTTCCTCCCTGTCAGCTCAGACACACTGCTCTGGATGGCTATGCACATCATAGCCATCCAGAGCAGTGTGCTTAGTGACCCCTGCCCCCTAGTAAAAATACTCCTTACACATAGTTAACCCTTTGATTGCCCCTCACATTAACCACTTCCTGCCCAGTGCCATTAGTAGTGTCAGTTCTTCCTTCCTTCTCCCTCCTTCCTTCCTTCCTTCCCCCTCCTTCCTTCCTTCCTTCCCCCTCCTTCCTTCCTTCCTTCCCCCTCCTTCCTTCCTTCCCCCTCCTTCCTTCCTTCCCCCTCCTTCCTTCCTTCCCCCTCCTTCCTTCCTTCCCCCTCCTTCCTTCCTTCCTTCCCCCTTCCTTCCTTCCTTCCCCTTCCTTCCTTCCTTCCCCTTCCTTCCTTCCTTCCTTCCTTCCCCTTCCTTCCTTCCTTCCTTCCCCTTCCTTCCTTCCTTCCTTCCTTCCCCTTCCTTCCTTCCTTCCTTCCTTCCTTCCCCTTCCTTCCTTCCTTCCTTCCTTCCCCTTCCTTCCTTCCTTTCTTCCCCTTCCTTCCTTCCTTCCTTTCTTCCCCTTCCTTCCTTCCTTCCTTTCTTCCCCTTCCTTCCTTTCTTCCCCTTCCTTCCTTTCTTCCCCTTCCTTCCTTTCTTCCCCTTCCTTCCTTTCTTCCCCTTCCTTCCTTTCTTCCCCTTCCTTCCTTTCTTCCCCTTCCTTCCTTCCTTCCTTTCTTCCCCTTCCTTCCTTCCTTCCTTTCTTCCCCTTCCTTCCTTTCTTCCCCTTCCTTCCTTCCTTCCTTTCTTCCCCTTCCTTCCTTCCCCTTCCTTCCTTCCTTCCTTCCCCTTCCTTCCTTCCTTCCTTTCTTCCCCTTCCTTCCTTCCTTCCTTCCTTTCTTCCCCTTCCTTCCTTCCTTCCTTCCTTTCTTCCCCTTCCTTCCTTCCTTCCTTCCTTTCTTCCCCTTCCTTCCTTTCTTCCTTCCTTTCTTCCCCTTCCTTCCTTTCTTCCCCTTCCTTCCTTTCTTCCCCTTCCTTCCTTCCTTCCTTCCTTCCTTCCTTCCTTCCTTCCTTCCTTCCTTCCTTCCCCTTCCTTCCCCTTCCTTCCTTCCCCTTCCTTCCTTCCCCTTCCTTCCTTCCTTCCCCTTCCTTCCTTCCCATTCGTTTCTCTATCCATTCCCTTTTTCTCTTCCTTCCTTCCCTCCCTCCCTGGCACTGGGGATGTTAGAATGTCCATTGCAGTCCCACTAAAAGTTACTGATCGCCGCCATTAGTAGGGGAAAAAAAATTCCAGTATCAATACCGCCATTTTGTAAACACTGTAACTTTCACATAAACCAATTTAATTTACACATATTGGGATTTTTTTTTTCTAGCAAAGACATGTCACAGAATACATTTTGGCCTAAATTTATGGTGAAATTTGATTTTTAAAATTTTTTACTGGACATGTTTAATAGCAAAAATTCCAAAATATTGTTTGTTTTTTTCTCAAAATTGTTGGTTATTTTTTGTTTATAGCGCAAAAAATAAAATGCACAGGCAATCAAATACCACCGAAAGAAAGCTCAATTCGTTGGGAAAAAGACGTAAATTTCATTTGGGTGCAGCGTTACATGACTGTGCAATTGTCCGTTAAAGTAACACAGCTCTGTAACGCGAAAAATGTCCTGGTCAGGAAGGGGGGGGGGGATCCTCTGGAGGGCAAGTGGTTAATGTAAACATAAAATGTAAACAGAAAGTGCCAGAGAAGGCTTGGGACTGAAGTAGTCACCTATGGAGATTTTTAAGTGGTTTGCCACCATTCCAATGTGTGACATATTTGGTATCGATTATTATTTGCATAATATCATCTTTTATATATTACCAAACAATTGTATTTTTTGTAGGGATGCATCAATACCGATACTGACTATCATGAGTACTCGTACTTATTATTATTATTATACAGGATTTATATAGCGCCAACAGTTTGCTCAGCGCTTTACGGGAGACAATACAGTAACTTGTCAAAATACTCCCGGTACCTTAACCGATACTTTGCAGTGCAGTTTGCGTTTAATGGATGCAAATTGCACTGCAAAGGTTAGCATGTGATTTGAACAGGAATGCGATTCCTGTCCAAATCGCATGCTGTTTCCCCACTGCTCCTATGTGAACCAAGGCTTGTCATAGCAGAATTCACACAGGAGCGGTGTGGGAAGCCCTGCAGGCATCCCATGCTGAGTCTCAGTGGTAGGAGAGGAGAGAGAGCCCTGGGGGATTTCAAATCTCCAGACCTGTGAAGCGGCTTTCTCTCCTCTCCTTGCAGCAATGACAGGGCAAGGCGGCATCTGATTGATCAGCACCGTCCATGTGACAGTGCTGACCAATCAACTGCTCTCTTGCTTGAATTGTCATCCCTGCAAGGAGAGGAAAAAAAGCACCCCTGCCACTTTCTCTCCTCTCCTACCACTGAGATTTAGTACGGGATGCCTGCAGGGGTTACCCCATCGCTCCTGTGTGAACTTGGCTATGACAAGCCTGGGTTCACATAGGAGCAGTGGGGAAACCGCATGTGATTTGGACATTAATCGCATTCCTCTTCAAATCACATGCTATTTTGCAGTGCAATTTGTGTCCATTAATGCAAATCGCAAGGCAAAGTATCGGTAATTGGTATCTGCAAGTATTTGACCAAAAGTATCAGTACTTGTTCTCGCCAATAAACGATATCGGTGCATCCCTAATTTTATTGTTTTTGTGCATTAGGATTCATTAAAGTGTGTGTGTGTGTGTGTGTGTGTGTGTTAGTTAATTTGCTTTTGAAATACCACTGCGCAATTATGGTGTGACATAAAAATTGGAAAACACCCACCATTTTATTCCACTAGGGCTTCTGCTTAAATATATGTAATGTTTTTGGGGGTTTTAACCCCCCTGGCAATATTCCCGAGTGTAGTTCGGGGTAAAGTTTCAGTACCACAAGCGGTAACCCCGAGCTACACTCAGGCTTACCATGTGGCGCTACTCCGGGATCCCTCGATCACTTACCTTGTCCTGCACTCCCGCGATGTCCCTCCTGCAGTGTCCCCAGCAATGTAATCCGGCGGATGCCGGCATCTGTCATCTGGGTTCCGTCCCCTGCGAGCGTCGGGACGTACGGGGGACGGAACGGCAGGAAATTTGAAAATGACAAAAAGTGACATTCACAAAAATCACTAAAATCACATAGTAAAACATTCCTGTATCAAACCATTTCACATACATTTTGTCCCGAGTGCTTTGTCCTGCGCCCTGCCTGCATTTTTACTGTTCTTTCTGCCTGGAAACAGAGAAATGTCCACGGCGTCCAAAAAGTGTCCCTTTAGGTCAAAAGCAGTTTTAGATCAGCTAGAGAACAGCGATAGTAAATCAGAACCACTTGCAGAATTGAGTGATAATGATTCGTGGCGGAAATTTGTCAGACACTGAAAACGATTTTGCGACTTTGCTCAGCGATGTGCGAACTTGGCGCTATATTTCAAATTTCAGTGTTTTTGGTTTGATTATATTGAATTAAATTTATTATTATTATATTATTTTTTTTATGATTATTTATTAAATTATAATTTATGATTTCGTGTTTAAAGTTTTATCCTACCCGGGATGTTTACTAGACTCTTGTTCGGACAGATTTCAGTGAGTTATTCCTAAAAATTACAGGCCTACAATAAAAAAAAAAATACATATTTCCATGCAAAAAAAAGTACCGCTTTGAGCACAGAAATTTGGACATAATCAGACCGCTAGGGAGGTTAAGTACTTTTCTAGCAAAAATTGGGCGATTTTTTTTTTTTTTTTTTTTTTGGGACCAAGTTTCATTTATCACTGGTAAAACCAACTTGGTTTTGGTATGCATTGCCCATTCAAACTGATGAGAAGTCACCTGATATAAAGTTTGTGTTGAGTGTATTTACAGCTGTTTTACTTGCCAGTGGTGTTACACGTATGCATGTGGTATATTCTTCTATTGAGTGGGCGGTTTGTGGCTTTTTGTTGACTTTTGGTCTTTTTTCTGTGTTGCTAGGGCTCTGTGACATTTAATGACGTGGCGGCCTGTTTCTCAGCCGAGGAGTGGGGTGCGCTGGAGGACTGGCAGAAGGATCTGTACAAGAACGTGATGCGGGAGATCCACTCAGCACTGGAGGCCATGGGTATGAGGACAATGAATTCAGGGTCGTAAACTGGCTCTCGTAAATATCTTTCCTCTCTACAGTTTCAATTTTGCATCCATAGTAGCACCTTTGTAAATATCTGGTGGGGTGCAAGCTCAAAGGAGCCAAACTTTCCCAGTACCACAGCATGTAATGCCGACTGATATTTCATATATATATATATATATATCCATGTGTATAACATCATTGTAGAAGCCAGAGGTGGCCATAGTGAAGATGAGGTGAGGGACTGATGTAGGAGGCAGGGGTGGACTGACCATTTGGAAACTCAGGCCCGGGGTCAGTAGGGGGCCCCATGAGATGCCCCTGGTACCTTTTTCATAGGCTTTTTTGAGTTTGGGACACAGGGGCCCCATGATCCCCTATTGCTCGGGGGCCCCATGAGTTGTCAGTCCGCCCCTGGTAGGAGGTGTACAGCTGTGTCATCTTAGAAGGTAAAACAAAAGCAGTTGTAAAGTCTAGAAATAAAGTAGACACCCCGGGGTGGCTTAAAGGATAAGTTCACCTTTTGGGGAAAAAATAAGTGCACATATTTTTGCAGGAAAAAAAACGTGCATTTATTATTTGCATTGCATCACATTACATCTGTGATCAGGGGTGCAATGCTAGACTCCTACAGACAAGCCCTGAAGCTTTCAGCTCCCATCTCCATGTTTACAAGCTGCAGGGCTTTTGAATTCATTTCAAGGCTGCTTATGAGAACCCCACTGTCCATTCAGAACTACATTCAGTTGTAGTTCATGCATTCACAGAAACTGAATGCATGATGCAGCTGCATGAGCGGAGCCCAGCACGGCCACATTATATTCAAATAGTGACAGCTGGCACCTTGAGAGGATCCCCGCTTGCTGTCACTTGGGGGAAGAGACTGCAACTGATGGAACATGTTCCAAAAGGTGAACTTATCCTTTAACCACTTCCCTTCCGGCCCGTGTATATAAACAGCCAAACTGGAGCATTGCAGGAGCGGGTGGCCGTTTATAAACATCCTCCCCGCTTCTCTGCCTGTGTGCACTCCCTGGGAGTACGTGGTACCACGATCCGGTGCCCACTGAACGGGACCTCTGTGTGAGGTCCCGATCATGTGATCACTGATTGGGCAATCGGTGATCACATGAATAGTAGTAAGAAAGATGTCACTTCTGAAATCATTGCTTACTACTTGTGAAATCTGTGAATGATCACAGAGGTCACATGGTACAAGGCTATTCACAACAGCCTTGTACCATGTGACAAGATGTGACCAATCACAGCTCACACAGTATTTCTCAATGGCTACAAGAATGCAGCCAGAGAGGAGGAGAAATGTATTGCTTTTACAGCCTTTATGGGTGTAAAAGCAATCAATGGAAAAAAAAAAAAAAAAAAAAAATCACCCCCCACAAGTAGTGTCATTATGGTGACACTGTTCTGCTAGGGTGACAGTATGTTAAAAAAAAAAAAAAAAACCCATAAATAACATAAAATAAAATGTCAACATTTTTGAAAAATTATAATTTTTGGTTCTAAACTATATATATATTTTTTTTTACTAATGATAGATTAATATATTTTGGTCCAGATTTATGAAGAAATAAAATTTTGCAAATCAATAATCTAAGAAAAACACTTTTTTTTTTTTTTTTCCCTCAAAATGTTTGGACTTTTCATTTATATAGCAAAAAACAAAAAATCCCAGTTGTGAATAAATGCTACCAAAATAAAGTTGCATCTGTCTCAAAAAAATGATAAATTCATACGGGTACAATGTTGCATAACCGTGCAATTGTCATTCAAAGTGTGATAGCACTGAAAGTTGAAAATTGGCCTGGACAGGAAGGGGGCGAAAGTGTCCGGACTTGAAGTGGTTAAAAAATGCTAAATGTGTGTTAAAAAAAAAACAAAAAACTGTGTGCAGCATCTTCATTGAAGTCTGTTGAACCAAAAACGCACTGTTTTGCGGTTAAAAAATTCTCAGTGAACTAACAGGACGCTGTTGAGCTCTGTGGTAGTTCATTGATTCTTCCTGTCTTCCTAGTGCCTGCCCCTACCTGCCTGTAGCCTTGTCCTTTCAGGCATAACGAGTGACACGGAGGATTCCAAATGGCTATAAATACATTATTGAAATGCGTTGGACTTTGGCAGTTTACAGAAATGTCATCTTGGAAGTTGCATGTGTTCTGGTGGATCTTTGGTCTTTAGAAAAGTCGTCTCCGGTTTTGCAGGGCTTGCAATCACATGGATCCTGGCGATCTATAGACGTGTTTTGTCAGGAGGTACAAATGATATGGTGGATCCTGCTGATCCATAGATTATCTCAGGAGTTGCAAGTGATCTGGTTGATCCAGGTGACCTATGGACTTGTGATTTGGTGGATGCTGGTGATCTGTGGAAATATTTTTTCAAGAGTTAAGTGATTTTGATGCATGCTGATGATCTCAGAAGGCATATGTGACCTGATGGATCTTGGGGATGTACAGACCTGTAATTCAGAAGTTCTGAGTGATCTGGTGGACCCTGGAAATCTATAGATGTGATGACCAAATCTATAGATTATGAAATATAATACTTCTCTGATCTGATTTGGTAAATTAAGAGTTCTTACCCAGAAGTGAAAGGTTTAACACAACAAGCAAAACTTATTGGTGGATAGGATAGAGGTCAACTAACAATCTATCTAGTTACATAAAAGAAACCTTAAGAAAGCTGGAATATATTACAAAATACAAACCGTGAGACAGAAAAGACATAAGACAAACATTTAGATACAAGTGCAAGGGATATATTCCATAATTACCATGGAACTAGACGTACAGGTTCCATTCTCCTAACTGGTGTTCCAAAGAACATCTCTTCATCTAGTGTCTATAGTTATAGGCCTCTCCTCCATTAGTTTTCATGGAGAAGCTCTGATTGGTTGGTAAATCTTTTCCCTTTCATAATTGGCTAACTTCAAATCCCCTGTATTTAGCATACACCAACCCCCTTTAAGGCAAATCTTGGCACACCCTTTATGGAATTTAAGTATGCCAGTTCATGACCTTTTCCTGGGAAATGAAGTATTCATGAACGGCTGGCCACCTTCATTGCATATCTGAATGAGGGATCCTTTGAAGTGGATATTTGTGAAGCCAACAGGTTTGGGTCCCATTGTTGGATACACTAACTCTGGCACTGAACTGTCTGAAAGAGGATTCTCAGCAAAGACTTCTGTTAAACAATAAAGAAGGTGTAATTAATAGAATATTCCCACTGGCAACTTAAACCATCCCCGACTATCTATAGAACAGGGATTTATGGGAAGACATATTACATACCCACACTATTATTTACAGCAGTAATGGAGATTTCACATAAACTCATCTAACAGGAGGTATCCATGATGTGATGGATCCAAGTGATCGTTAGATGCGTTATGACGTGAGTGACGTGCTTGATCCTGGGGAGTTATAGTTATGCTATCTCAGGGCTTACTATTGATCTAGTTCAGGGTGCTCTTTATTCAAGGAGCTAGTTTGCTGTCTTTTAGACTTTTGGGGGGGGGAGGCCAGAGTGTGGCCAGTTGGAGTAGAAAATGACCCAGCGAGTGGGCAATGCCTTAGGCTTGGTGGTCAGTGGGGGTGAAAAGGTTGCATAAGGTTGCATAACATCTGTAATCAGTAGGAGGAGGAGTGGTGCTCCATTATTGGTAGTGCTGAGGGGAATAGTGCCCCATTATTGGTGACAATGGGAGGAATAGTGCCCCATCATTGGTATCAGTGGGAGGAATAGTGCCCCATCATTGGTGTCAGTGGGAGGAATAGTGCCCCATCATTGGTGTCAATGGGAGGAATAGTGCCCCATCATTGGTGTCAGTGGGAGGAATAGTGCCCCATCATTGGTGTCAATGGGAGGAATAGTGCCCCATCATTGGTGTCAGTGGGAGGAATAGTGCCCCATCATTGGTGTCAGTGGGAGGAATAGTGCCCCATCATTGGTGTCAGTGGGAGGAATAGTGCCCCATCATTGGTGTCAGTGGGAGGAATAGTGCCCCATCATTGGTGTCAGTGGGAGGAATAGTGCCCCATCATTGGTATCAGTGGGAGGAATAGTGCCCCATCATTGGTGTCAGTGGGAGGAATAGTGCCCCATCATTGGTGTCAGTGGGAGGAATAGTGCCCCATCATTGGTGTCAGTGGGAGGAATAGTGCCCCATCATTGGTGTCAGTGGGAGGAATAGTGCCCCATCATTGGTGTCAGTGGGAGGAATAGTGCCCCCATCATTGGTGTCAGTGGGAGGAATAGTGCCCCCATCATTGGTGTCAGTGGGAGGAATAGTGCCCCATCATTGGTGTCAGGGAGCTGAATAGTGTCCCCATCATTGGTATCAGTGGGAGGAATAGTGCCCCATCATTGGTATCCGTGGGAGGAATAGTGCCCCATCATTGGTGTCAGTGGGAGGAATAGTGCCCCATCATTGGTATCAGTGGGAGGAATAGTGTCCCATCATTGGTATCAGTGGGAGGAATAGTGCCCCATCATTGGTATCAGTGGGAGGAATAGTGTCCCATCATTGGTATCAGTGGAGGAATAGTGCCCCATCATTGGTATCAGTGGGAGGAATAGTGTCCCATCATTGGTATCAGTGGGAGGAATAGTGTCCCCATCATTGGTATCAGTGGGAGGAATAGTGCCCCATCATTGGTATCAGTGGGAGGAATAGTGCCCCATCATTGGTATCAGTGGGAGGAATAGTTCCCCATCATTGATATCAGTGGGAGGAATAGTGCCCCATCATTGGTGTCAGTGGGAGGAATAGTGCCCCGTCATTGGTATCAGTGGGAGGAATAGTGCCCCATCATTGGTATCAGTGGGAGGAATAGTGCCCCATCATTGGTGTCAGGGAGCTGAATAGTGCCTTGTATCAGTGGCAGCAATAGTGCCCCAGAGGCTGGATAAAGGCACACAAAGGGCTGCATGCCACCCAAGGACCAAAGTTTGTGAACCACTGATCTGGAGATTTGGGTGGTCTCAACTGCAGTTCCTGACATCCCACAGAGCCACGCATATTATTCTGTATGTGTAATTTTACCCTCCGACTGTGGACATACTCCCAATACATGAGTTTGAGACTGGGCACTTGCTACAGGAGAGAGGCTATGTTACATATATATATATATATTACATGGGACTGTTAGGAGATGGCTGCTAATAAAGTACTGTTTTCACGGTTCCGAGGCCTGCACAGTAAGCACTATAAAGGGCTGCAGGTTGGGCTTCAGGGATCTAGTGAAGGGATCTCTAAACTGCAGCCCGAGGAGGGGGTTGGGCCTGGGCAAGACACTATTCCTCCCACTGACACCAACAAATGGGCATAATTACTCTCACTGACACAAATGATGGGCCACGATTCCTCCCACTAATACCAAAGATGCATTGTTTACTCCCACTGACGGAAGTACAATTTCTACTCACAATGGCCACAGTCCGGCCCCCCCAAAGTCTGACAAAGTAAACTGGCCCTCTGTTTAGAATGTTAGGAGACCCCTGATCTAGTGGATGCATCAGGATCAATGTAAGAAGGGAGGATGTTCCCTGTAAACTTTACTGTGCTCTTTCTCTGTTGTATGATTTCTTTCGCTGTCGAGTTGCCTAACTGATTTCAAATGTATTATCAATTTTTCAATGTGTCTTGTTTCCAGGTTACAAAATTGTGAATGCGGATGTTCTTCTGAAGATTAAGGATGAAGAATGTGACAAGAGCCCGGCTAATGAGAAGAAGAACTCCGCTTCAGGTGAGGATTTCCCCAGGACTCCTGAAGGCACTTTATAACCCCCAACATTCAGCATTTACCTCTGGGTCATCCATGTGATCTGTGCTTGCTCCAAAACAAGCCATCTTTATTTCACGCTTCTTTATTACCCGCAGGTTAGTCATTCTCATCTGCTCCTTTTTTTTTATTCGCAGCCTCTGGCAGAAGCATCAGCCCAGATATCTTACTCCGGATAAAGCATGACGAGGTGCCGGATTGGAGAGACATGGAGGAGGCGGAGAAAGAGGAGGAGCTGGACACCTGCAGTTCCAGTAAGTTACTTACAATGAGGAGTTTCCACCCAGTGTGATATATTTCTTTTTTCCATTTGTAGTTCTGTATATAGTTGAGAAAGGTGAGGACACCTTCCTTGCAGCACAGGAGCATTTACTGTAGATCCATGGCCATCACCATTAATATAGCAAACATTTTGGGAGGGTAGGTTCCTTTTCATTAGGGCGCCTTTAACCACTTGAGCTCCAGAGGATTCACCCCCCTTAATGATCAGGCCTCTTTTTGCTACTCGGTGCTGCACTAATTCAACTGATAATTGCGCGGTCATGCAATTCTGCACCTAAACGAAATTTACGTCCTTTTTTTCACACAAATAGAGCTTTCTTTCGGTGGTATTTGATCACCTGTGCGCTTTTTATTTTTCACGCTATAAACAAAAAATGCCAAAAATTTGAAGAAAAACAATATTTTTTACTTTCAACTATAAAAAATATATAGTAAACTCAAAACTGGTTATAAATTTAGGCCAAAATGTATTCTGCTCCATGTTTTTGGTAAAAAAAAAAATCCCAATAAGTGTATATTGATTGCTTTGTGTGGAAGTTATAGCGTCTACAAACTATGGTATAGATACTGCAATTTACGCCATTTTTCTGCTATACTGCGCTAGTTTAACGGACAATTGTGCGGTCATGCAATACGGTACATAAATTAAATTTACATCCTTTTTTTCCCCACAAATTGAGCTTTCTTTCGGTGGTATTTGATTGCCTGTGCGGTTTTTATTTTTTGTGCTATAAAAAAAAAAGGCTGACAATTTTGAGGGAAAAAAAACAATATTTTGGACTTTTTTCTATAAAACGTCCAATAAAAAAAAATGCAAAAATCAAATTTAGTCATAAATTTCTGCCAAAATGCATTCTGCGACATGTCTTTGCTAAAAAACAAAAAAAAAAAAAAACCCAATACGTGTAAATTAATTGGTTTACGTGAAAGTTATAGCATTTACAGATGGCGGGAAAGATACTGGGATTTTTATTTATTTTTTATACTAATAATGGCGGCGATCAGCAAATTATGGCGGCGATCAGTGACTTATGGCGGGACTGCGGCGGACATTCTGACATTGGGGGGTACTGACTTGGGGTCACTGACATCCCCAAAAACACTAATACAGCGATCAGTGCAAAAAAAAAAAACACTGACACTGTACTAATGGCACTGGGGAGGAAGGGGTTAACTTTATTTTGCAGGGAAGGGTTATTTGAGTGAGGGGAGTGTTTTTACTAGGGGGCGGGGGTGTGTGCTGCACGGGACACCGCTGATCGAGAGAGAGAAACTCTTCTTTCTCGATCAGCTTGTCCTCGAGCTGTCAGGGAAGTGACAGACAGCACAGCTACTGCAGCTGTGCTGTCTGTCACTGTTTGCCGACGATCGCCGGGAAACAGCCGGTAAGGACCGGCTGTGACCCGGCGACTGACATCCGCGGCGGTGATTGGCGGGATAGATAGGGCGGCGGCGCGCCTCGCGCGTGCCCCCTATCTGTTTACAAAACACGCGTTTTAAAACGTGGTTTTGCCTGCCCGTGCGTGTTTCTACAGTGGCAGGGCGACAAGTGGTTAATAGCTGCATTCACCATATCACTACAGCACCCATTATAATTTATATGACTTTGAACCAATTGCAGTCTGACTGGTACAAATTCCTCTTGAGGATATATCCCGCTTTCTTGATCCTGTAACTCGATGTCATTGGCACAGGCAGTGAGGGGGCATCTCAAATAATAGATTATAATACAATCTAAACAATGCGTCTCTGCTCCATCTGAAACGAGTGAGAATAGTTGGTGGGCTTACCAGTTAACTGCTTCTTCCCGTCTGCATCATTCATTCACAATTTTTTGTGAATGGACTAGAAGTACCATCAGCCATTGCAGCTGACTGCTGCTATTTCTTGAACTGCAAGGGCGCTGATAAGCATTTTCATAGTTAACTGACCTTCCTGCACTCAGGTAAGTGTCTGTATCCGAGGTATGGGCAGACAGCTATCCTGAGAGTCTGCAGAAGCCTGACATTGCACCTGCGATTTGCTGATGATGGGTGTGATGCTCTGCAGGCTGCTTAGAAAGAAAAATAATAAATGCATTACTAAAGTGAACTTTTCACGTTTAAAATAAGTTAAATCTATGGGCAAAATCAAATTATTATTTCTTTCCCCCAATTTTTTTTTTCTTTAATGTAGCACCCAAATAATTTTTTTGTGACCTTGTGGTTTATATTCTATGAAAACTACTGATATTGTCTATATAACCGCATTCCCACCTTGCTTAATGTACGGCAGCAAAGCAGACTCTCTGCGTTGGATCACATATCTGATACATGATCCAGCTCTTCCTGGTAGGCCCATTGTAATACCGCATTGTTGGTATCAGTGAATGAAATCATGCCCAAAGGACCAGATCAAAGCAAGCAAAGGGCCGTATCTGGCCGTTTGGAGACCACTGCAATAAACCATTCACTAATTGTCTTTCCTGTCAGGGGCAACCACTCTCCTTTCCTCTCCTGCTCGACAGACACTCTCCTCGATGGGGGTTAAAACTCTTCCAAGAGCCAGCAATGCAGTCTTGTCCTCAGCTCAGACATAAATGACATGGGGAGAGAGATGCACTAATAGTGTAATAGTTTTTTGCGCCATAAAACTTACAAACACACTCAGTGGTCATGTGCCAGCCTGACACAAAGACCCCTTTCACACTGATGGTCCAATCGGGTCCGCCTGTCCGTTTTTAAGTCGCACATGATCGGATCATTCAGAGCTCTCTATGGACTGGCGGGGTGTTAGAGGACATGTCCGCTGACACCCGCCAGCATCCGCTCCTTTATGCTAAAAACAGATGGATGGGGATCCATTCACCATCTGTCCTTCAGATCAGATGAAAGTCGGGTGGAAACAGGTGGTCTGTTTCCATCCGACCGACTCAGACAAGAGTGGGCTGTGTCTGCTCTGCAGCAGTGGAGCGGACACAGACCTGTCATCTGCTTGCTCAGCGGAGAGATCCCCCGCTGAGCAAGCGGATCCGCTGACGGGTCTGCCCCGTCTGAAGGGGGGCCTAAGGAATAACCACCTAATCACTCTCTGCCCTGTCGGCTCCAGCTGTCATCTCAAGGCACAAGCAGACCGGTGGTACCACACCGTACGCGTTTTGGCATCAAGCCGTCATCTGAGGTGAAGCCCTTTTTGTAATACTGAGTGGACACCACAAGTTTGCACCAACTTTTTGATCCATCATTTCTAAGTCGCTCAGACAGACCTTCATCCAAGTCTATGATCTCAAGGATTTCTATCTTTTCTATTAAGTCGCACTCTACTAGATCTTTGAGTGTTTCTTAGACTTTTTGACATCAAGCACCTCTTTCCCAGATTTGTTGTACTTCCACGTGGTATTCCATTCGCAGGTTCTCCAAGTTAAACTAGGTGGACCTTTTGGCCTCATCTGATGCCAGCTTCAGGCAGTTCTCTGAGCTGCAGGCAGGGTCCAGTTTTTCACAGTTTTTTGCCATTTGTTTGCTGTTGCCCGCTTCTCAGTTGGACTGCTTTTAGGTATCAAAGGTTAAAGCTGATCTCTGGGCAAAAACTATATTGGGGCACCAATGTTCCTCTCGTGATGTGTGTCCCACCCATGGCTGCACCCCCTGACAGTGATCTAAGCATTAGCTGCCACTTAAACTGACAATTGGGGCACAAGACCAGCAAAAACAGCAAGTTGCTTGCTCTGCAACCTCTCCATTTATAAAACATCTTGTATTCTTTCCAAAGAATATAAGGCGTGTTCTGTGATTGGACAAAGAGGGAATGCGCCCCTTGTTCAATCACAGAACATTTTCGCTCTCAATACTGCCTTGCTATAACACTGAGCCATGCTGCTAGTGGGAAAGTTATCTTCATCTTGCTCAGTTGTTTGGTTTGGTTTTTGTTTTGTTTTCCATTGTCTAAGCTTCCTTTGGGTGGCCATATAACCTGAAGGTGAAAAACATTTCTGTGTCCCTCAAAAAAAAAAAAGGCTGTTTTAGGGTTGGAATAAATCATAATACACTGGTGTGCCAATTTGATCTGTAGAGGTGAGCTGCACAGTTTTGTGGAGGGACCTAGAGAGTTGATAGTTAACTGTCTATAGTAAATACCAATCAAGTGATCAGCATGATTAACCCTTTCACTGCTACTGCTGTGTACACCAGGGCAGTAATAGGAGGAGAAAAAAACATGGCTGTAAGTGTTTGTTTTCTTTAATCATAGTGCTTCTGTTTAATGTAGAAATGATCCAGGGAGCTGAAAAGCCACTCATTCCCTTCAGGGTGACAAGCACACTCCACAGCCTTGTGAAAAGTCTTCCTAGAAGAGTAGAGGCTGCTATAAAGGGGCACGATTCTCTCCCCTGCCACCAATGATGGGGCACGATTCTCTCCCCTGCCACCAATGATGGGGCATGATTCTGTCCCCTGCCACCAATGATGGGGCACGATTCCTAGATTGTAAGCTCTAACGAGCAGGGCCCTCCGTTTCTTCTTGTACCAAATTGTAATTGTAATGTCTACCTTCATTTTGTAAAGTGCTGCCCAAACTGTTGGCGCTATTTAAATCCTGTATAATAATATTCCTCCCACTGGCAGCCAGCGATGGGGCGCTATTCCTCCCACTGGCAGCCAGCGATGGGGCGCTATTCCTCCCACTGGCAGCCAGCGATGGGGCGCTATTCCTCCCACTGGCAGCCAGCGATGGGGCGCTATTCCTCCCACTGGCAGCCAGCGATGGGGCGCTATTCCTCCCACTTAGGACATTTTCTATTCTCACTCACCACAGTCTGGCCCCTATAATGTCTGATAATAAACTGGCCCTTTGTTTAGAAGGTTTGAAGACCCCTGCATTAAATAAATCCTAATGCCAGAGTTGTATAGCAAAATTTACCAGTAAAATCCTTTCTTCGGGGCAGAGTGGGCATAATGTGAGTCTTGGTGATGAGGATGATGATAATCTCAGAATGTATTCTCTGTATCCTTCAGCCTGTCGTACATTTCCACCTGCAGGTATCCCTGTGTTTGATCATGATCTTTCCATGTGGATCTTTAAGGAAAGTCCAGACATCAATCTTCCAGAAGATGGGAGAGAGCAGCCGCTGCCTGATGATACCACTCCGTGTCCAGGTACCAGTTAGGGTTGTCGTTGGGGTGGTGTAAAAATTGCAAATTATGGAGATGGCCAAATGCCTTCACATTTGGACATTGATAATCACTTGAATCTGCATTTTTCTTTCAGGAAGGCAATTATTCAGATCTTCAGGGGTAGGGCTGCTACGTGGGAGGGACAGGACTTAAACCCTGTTTAAGACTAATATATATAGCTTGGTTCTAGGTTTCAGAAAGGCAACACAGAGCATGGCAAAGGTTCGTGCTTGCAACACTTTAGAAATGTAGACCAATTCATGTTCAGTCCATCCAAAAGTGAATGCTGGTGGATTGAATCTTACTTTGGCACTGTGTTGGTAAGGGATACCCACCTTAATTCCTGACTCTGTGCCCACTTACTCTGGGATGTTCCTTTTTCTTTCCTCTTGTATCATATAAATCAAGACAGTGAGAGTGGGAGCTCTTTTAATGACCATGGCATGTGTACCGATTTGGAAACTCAGTGCAGAGTTGTCACTAACAAGAACCTTCGTGATTGAAGAAACTTTCAGGGGTCTAGCTGCAGCACCCACTACAAACTGAAAAAAAAAAATCAGTTTTGGGTATAGTGAAGCATTGTGCTTCTTTGATAATGATTACTATGCGTAATTGGTAAAGAATAATTATCATTGATGGGTCTTATTTTTATTTTCTGCAGATGACGTGGTGTCCATACCACACTCTGCTCCCTCAGCATTCAAGGGACCATTACCGGAGATCTCCACCCTACGTCGTCCCATTTGCCCGGAGCTCCCTCGCCCCGGTAAGCGGAAGAGACGCCCACCCCAACGAAGGACCAGCGAGCAGCAGCCTGATTCAGACGGCGATGAAGAGGAACCAAACCACCGCCTCCCTTGCCGTAATCCACCATCATTGGCTGTGATGGAGGAGAGGAAGGATTGGACAACGCTTAAGCGGATGTATCAGTGCGACCTGTGCGAGAGGACCTTCAATGATCTCTGTAACCTGCAGGAAGCGGTGCAGTCCTGCCCGCAGTGCGGTGGCACCCTAAACCCTCTCACCGACCAGTCGGCTGATATTGAAACGGGTAATACTCAGACGCTGAATTTCTCTGACCCTGGCTCAGACACCGGCGTGCCCCACCCTGTGCAAGGACCAGTGGGGTGAGGTGCCAGATCATAGTGCCGCCTCCACACTGGATAATTTATTGATTTTTATCCTCCACAAAGAATAGGGGGTACCATTTACATGTCTTCCTGCTACAGGAGAGAATAATTCCCATCGATAGGATGCTGGAAACACTGGACGACAAGAACAAAACAGCGCTAGTTTATGGGATGGCAGTGCTTCCTCCCACAGTTGCTGGTTCCACCCCACCTTTTACTGGTTCCATCACTGTCATCACTCTACCCTTACTAGTACCCCACCCCACTCTTACTAGTACCACCCTACCCTTACTAGTATCCCTTCTTTGCACTGCACAACCAGTTCTGCTGTATACTTATTCCCCACACAGTGGTGTGCGCTCTTCCAGTTGGCACTAGACACATGAACATTTTAGAGTTTTATTTAATATTGTCATGCTGCACTGAATATTTTTGCTCCCACTTTCTGCACAGCATACACTATATTAATCCTTTTGAGAGGATTCTCATTGAGCACATGTAAATTTAAAGCTGAACTCCTTGCAGAATTTTTAAAGCAACATTTTAAGTGATGTCAACAATAATGGTCTTTGTTAACCGCTTCCCCACTGCCCTATAGCACAACTACTGCTGCAGGGCTGTGCAAAATCGTGTGTGTGTGTATATACGTGATTTTGCATTTCTGGGTAGGGAGCGTGCGCCCTACCCGCACTGCCATTGGTGGCTACAGATGTGTCTTACTGGGTCCCGGCCGGAGATTCCCCACTGGCACCCAGCGATCGTTGAGTATCACTGCCAGCAGTAACATGCTGCTATGTATTTCTTTGCACAGCAGCATGTTTCCCTAGTAAAACACACACAGCACATTATGTATAACCGAACACAGTTAACCCTTTGATTGCCCCAGATGTTAACCCCTTCGTGCCCAGAGCTTTTTATTAGCACTGATCACTGTATTGGTGTCATTGGCAGTCAGTTCTCACACAGCGTGTCTGCTGCCTGCTGCAGTCCTGCTATAAGTCGCTGATCGCCACCATTACTAGTATAAAAATTTACAAAATTTTTTTTTATGTATGTATGGATATAGATGTGTGTGTGGATATATATATGTATGTGTATATATGTATATATGTGTGTGTGTATGTGTGTGTATGTATATGTGTGTGTATGTATATGTGTGTGTATGTATATGTGTGTGTATGTATATGTGTGTGTATGTATATGTGTGTGTATGTATGTGTGTGTGTATATGTGTGTATATATATATGTATATATATGTATATATATGTGTGTGTATATATATATATATATATATATATATATATATATATATATATATATATATATATATATATGTATGTGTGTGTATATATATATGTGTGTGTATATATATGTGTGTGTGTGTATGTATATATATATATATGTATGTGTGTGTGTGTATATGTATGTATATATATATATATATATATATATATATATATATATATATGTATGTGTGTGTGTGTGTATATATATGTATATATGTGTGTGTGTGTGTGTGTGTATAGCGATTTGTAGACACTAACTTTCACGTAAACCAATTTACATGTATTAGGATTTAATTTTTTTAACAAAGACATGTCGCAGAATATGTTTTGACCTAACTTTATGATAAAGTTTAAGATTTTTTTTTTTACTGGATGTTTTTATAGCAAAAAGTAAATAAAAATTATATATATATATATATATATATATATATATATATATATATATTATAATTTTTTTTTTGGGTTTTTCAAAAGCAAGTGGTTAATCCACTGCTGCAGCCATGTTGAAATCTCCATGAGCAAACTAACGTAATCATTCTCTGACTTATTCTCTGTGTAAGACTGATGGGTTTTGTGCTGCTCCTTCCCCAGCCAGCGGTCTTATAACATGCCTGTTGTAGTTTCCTGTCACCCGCAGCCGTGTAATTACATTACTGCTGGCTGTAGTGGAAGGACCTTGGCGACTCCAACTTCAGCTGTGCAGCACGCAGCGATGTGGGCAGATCAAGGATTGGCAGCAAACCCATTAATTGCCAGTGACAGGAAATAACATCAGGGATTCTGTAATTACCCCCGTAACCCCATTATTGCTGTGGTTTCTAATCCACAGCTATGACATCACCGACTTTTACAAAGTATTTTACTAAGAAACTAGGTGGTTTAAAAAAAAAAACACAAAGACCACATAGTATTTGACAGGAAGTGTGGGTCAAAATATTAACCTGCCCGGAGTTCAGCTTTAAAGGGCAGCTTCAAACAAGCAGCCAAAACACAAATGTAGAAAATATTTTATTGGCCATAAGATTTGTAAAGTAACACGCACACCCTTGTTATCGGCCCCCCCCCCCCCACCATCCTTGCTTTAATATGTAGCTACATACAATGAGGGTGAAATCAAATTTCAGAGCCTTTGCTGCTGTCCTGTCTCCTGGCTGCCCTGTGAGCCAATAACTCCTTTCTGCTGACTGTGGGTATCCTGCTACCGAAAACTGCCAGTCAAAGCGACAATAGGATGGACTCCCGGTCAGCTGACCACTGTGACAGCCAGTCACATGATCGAAAAATTCCAGAAATGTTCTCCAGCATTTTAGTTTTCTCAAGGGTCCAGTAGAAAAGGGGTTAATGATCTCGCCTTGCTGGTGACACTTGCCTGAGTCTAAGCCCTTAGAGACTCCTCCCATTCTTGCCTATGAGAGTACAAAGCAGACCCTCCCACCACAAGCCTGATTTCTGTTCCCCTGTGTTATAAAGCAGGAGTGGGCAACTGTGACCCTCCAGCTGTTGTAGAACTACAAGTCCCCATGAGGCATTGCAAAACTGACAATTACAAGCATGATTCCCAAAGGCAGAGGCATGATGGGACATGTAGTTCACCAACAGCTGGAGGGCCACAGTTGCTCACCCCTGCTATAAAGTCATTGGCTTCGCTGAAAATATTTTTAGGACTCTGTAGCTGAAAGGAATGTTTTGCGTTGAACAATTTGCCCGGAGTTGTCCTTTAACTTTTCAGGAAAAGCACGAAGTGAGAGAATTGGGGGTTGGCAGACAAGCCATGTCAGGTTTGTTTTACAGTAAGGGGAGCAATTCTCTGGCCTCAAATGTGCCTTAGTGTAAGATCCCGGTCTTCCTGGGGTCCTCGGAGGAGGACAGATGTGGGTGGAGCCTGTTGCAGTGTCCCAGCTTGCCAAGGTCACGGTAATTCCCCATCATTGTCATATCCACCAACAGACGTAACCATCACAAGGTCTTTATCTTTCCTGTGGTTGGCAGAAGGGATCAAGTAAAAAAGGCTACAGTCTTCCAATGCAGAGTCTCAAGTCAGATTCCTGCCCGGGCTAAAATAGTCACGCGGACAAGCCGCGGGAAGGCGGTAAAATGCAAGCAAGAATATTTTGTGCTTGGTCTACGTAGTGCTGAGGTTGGTGAAGCGAAGTATCCTCTGCTCCTTGATTTTTTTTTATTTTTTTTTTACACTATGGGGTAGATTTACTAAAATTGGAGCACTCAGGATCTGCTGCAGCTGTGCATGGCAGCCAATCAGCTTC
This sequence comes from Staurois parvus, assembly GCF_062004578.1. Lineage (NCBI taxonomy): Eukaryota > Metazoa > Chordata > Amphibia > Anura > Ranidae > Staurois > Staurois parvus. The sequence goes on from NW_028319977.1 coordinate 1,950,356, forward strand.
TAACTTCAGCTTGTTCAATTAAGCTTTGACAATAAAATCTGGAAGCTGATTGGCTCCTATGCAGAGCTGCTCCAGGTTTAGTAAATCTCCCCTTATATGGCCAGAAGTTTGTGGACACCTGACCGTCATACCTATTAGGGATGCACCGGTACGTGTACCGATACTTGCGCTCAAGTACTCGCCGATACCTTTTGCGGTGCGTTTTGAGCCCATACAAAATGAATGGGCTCAAATCGCGCTGCATAGAATCGCATGTGCGTGGAACAGGAATGCGGTGCGATTCCTGTCCGAATCACATGTGGTCTCCCCCACCACAAGGCTGAAGTTGCTATGACAAGCCTGGGTTCACACAGGAGCTGTGGGGGGGACCACATGTGATTCGGACAGGAATTGCACTGCGTTCCTGTTCAAATCACATGCAGTGCGATTTCAGCCCATTCATTTTGTATGGGCTCAAATTGCAGCGCAACGGTATTGATTTTTGGTATTGGAGCATTTGCATGAGTACATGTCCTCGTGGAAATGCTTAGTATCTGCACAGGTATCGATATCAGTGCAACCCTGATACCTCTATATGGTCTTGTTGGACACCCTACTCAAACCCTGGCCATTAGAGCTGAACTTCAGGCAGATATAAAAAACACACAACGCAGTTTTGTAATCAATACATCGTTAAACTTTTACGTTTTGTATGTACCTGACTTTGACCTGGTCTTGCAGTCCCTGTACAGCAGAGCTGGAGTTAGAGGAAGAAGCAGTAGAAGGATCCACTCAGTTTGTGTGCTGCAGGGAAGCTTGCTGATTAGAAGTAGAGCATAGAAAGGAGTTTGTCACTGCGCTGCTTTTCTTTTCACTGTCCAGTCACAGACTAACCAAAATGTTCCATAGGTGACACTTATTTTTTTTCCCACCAATTTATAGTTAACCAAAAGTGATATCTTCAGATCTATTCCACTTGTCTTGGCATACCTAAGGTGTGTTGCGCAATCATTTTTTATATACGCATATATGCTGTTGTATGTGTTGTGTTCTTACATATGGGGGGGGGGTTGCATTTTTTTTTTGATAGGCAGGTGACAGGTACTTTTTTTTTTGTCATCCAGGGATTCAGATCCCTGATTTCTCCCCTGTACTCTTCCCAAACTGATTGAGGACAGTAAGTCCCCAATTCCCGATGGCTGAGGTTTGACATCTCTGAACCCAGAAGAGCTCACAGCAGAGTGCTCCCTGGATTCCCAATCTGCAGAAAAAGGTCAAGGATCGCCATCCTGACAAGGTATGTTGTGGTCTTGGCTGCCAGGAGGAGTGAGCCCTGGAACCACACAAGGGGGGAGCGCCTATCACAGATTGTTTTGAGGTCACATGTGGATCTGTGCCTGTTCTTTAGTAGGACAAATGCCCTTCTTAGCTGGCTGGTTGCTGGGAAGGAAGTACATTAGTCTCCCTAATAAGACGTGTCTTACATCAGGCCTATTGCGTGTAAAGGCCAGTTTGTTGCCTGGATCCTGCTGGCTTAGTTCCCTAAATGGTATGTGATCTTATATTGTCTTCCAAATGCGGGGGTAGATAGATTTCTGCTGTGTTTTTGATTCCTGAGGTTTTCCTAGAGTTTTCCTTTAACCTTCTACCATATAAGTCCTATGCAGAGGTGGACTGACAACTCATGGGGCCCCCGGGCAATAGGGGATCATGGTGCCCCTGTGTCCTTGCCCAAACTCAAAAAAGCCTATGAAAAAGGTATCGGGGGCATCTCATGGGGCCCCCTACTGACCCCGGGCCCTCGGGCAGTGCCCGAGTTTCCAAATGGTCAGTCCGCCCCTGGTCCTATGACTTTACGCTGATTCTGAATGAACAATTAGCTGTGGTTTATGACTGAGTGCAACATGATAGGGTGACGCGTCATTTTGTGAGCCGACCCATGTGTCTGGAGTGAGCTTGCTGCTGAAATACCTGCTGCAAGGTGGCATAAAGGGAGTGAAAGCTGATACCAGAAGGTGGCAGTACATACCACTGCATCAAGAAGGAACCCGGCACCTGGTACACCTACTGTAGTATATACTAATCATTTAAGTTCTAATACCCCCCCCCCTTCCTTTTTTTTTTTTTTCCTGCATTTATGCAAAGTGGGGAGCAATAGCATACATATCGTTTCCACGTTGTAAAAAGCCCAACTCCGGGAATTAGTTTTCCTTGCACTGCAAGGGTTAACTGCTCCCTGTCTAGGGCGGTGGTCTCCAAACTGTGGCCTGGGGGCCAGGTGCGGCTTTTTACTTGCTTTTATCTGGCACTTGGGGTACTATTTCATCCAATGATACCAACAATGGGGCCTTATGTCACCAATGATGAGGCACAGTACCTCCCATTGATACCAAAGATGGTGTCAATGGTTTTTCCCCACTAACTTCGGGGCCTTTTTTTTGCTTTCCACTACCAATGGCTACAGTCCGGACCCCCAACCCCCCCCCCCCCCCCCCCAAATAAAAGTCTGAAAAACTGTCCCTTTTTAGAAAGTTTGGAGACCCCTGGGTTGGAGAAGGGTGATATACTAACCTAATCCTCCCCACACAAGACCGATCCCTGCAGCTCCAGTCCGCACCCCCCTGTGCGGTCTTGTGTGGTGAACTGTTCCTGATGCCAACAAGCCCATATACCTGCTCTGGATACCCCCACTGACACCAATGATGGGACACAATTTCTCCCAATGACACCAACAACGGGGCCTTATGTCACCAATGATGAGGCACAGTACCTTTTGGTGTCAATGGTTTTTCCCCACTAACGTCGGGGCCTTTTTTTTTTTTCTTTCCCACTACCAATGGCTACAGTCCGGACCCCCAACCCCCCCCCCCCCCTCCCCCCCCCCCCCCCCCAAAAAAAAGTCTGAAAAACTGTCCCTTTTTAGAAAGTTTGGAGACCCCTGGGTTGGAGAAGGGTGATATACTAACCTAATCCTCCCCACACAAGACCGATCCCTGCAGCTCCAGTCCACAGCCCCCTGTGCGGTCTTGTGTGGTGAACTGTTCCTGATGCCAACAAGCCCATATACCTGCTCTGGATGTGAGGGCATCGGGAACAGTCCATTGCGGGGGAGCACTGTCTGCCACTGGAGCAGAGGATTGGGGGAGTATAAGATTTCTGTTCGCCCCTGGACAACACGAGCAGTTAACCAATGCAGTGTAGGCACAGCCCCACAAAGGAAGACTTTTTTTTGTGTGTTTTGTTTGCCCGGAGTTGGGCTTTAAGTATAAAAAGCTCCTCCTTGCTTCTGAGCTTCCTCATGTGACCTACAGCCTAGGTGAAGACCAGGAGCCTAGTAGATGTTACATGTCTTCAGAGATTGCATAGAATATTGTCATGTCAAGAGCTTGTGTGTCTCATAAGTACATGTACTTATGTCATTTAAAAAAAAAAAAAAGTTTTTTGTTTTTTTTTCCATGCATGTTAAAGAAAAAAAAATTGCATATTTTTTTTTTTTATTTGATAGAAACTTAAGCAAAACCCCCCTAACATTGAGGTCCAAACAGGAACAGACAGTTGCTGTAGTGCTTTATCTGTCCATTCCCGGCTGTGGTAAGGGGCAGCGTGGTGCTTGATCATACGACCTTTTTTTTTTTTTTTCTTTTTTATCTTGGAAGTGTAGAAAATGTACACTTAATTCATGGCGCTGTACTGCAGAGTAATGCGGTGCGCTGCTGTACCGTGCCATGGGATTCTGTACAGTGCACTGCGATAAAACGCCGCATGCTTCAGCGCAGCTCCGGGTTGCATTTCAGTGTGAATGGGACACACAGGAAACTATTGTTTTTGGTGTATCCTTGCGGTGACGGGCTTTGTTTTACAATGCAGTAAAACGGCACACTATGATGTAGTTTTACTAAAATTGAGTGAAAAATCTGGTAGCTCTGCATGGTAGCCAATCCGCTTCTAACGTCAGCTTTTCCAATTAAGCTTTGACAATAAAACCTGGAAGCTGATTGGTTGCTATGCACAGCTGCAGCAGATTTTGCACTCTCCATTTTTAGTAAATCAACCCCCTTGCGGGAATAGAGCCTGAAAGCAGAGGCCTTAGTTTTAGTGCGCACACAGAGTAATACCCAGGTTTTTGGTATATAAAAGATGAGGTTTTGTCAAGTAAATGGATACCAAACATGTCAAGCCTGTACCCGTTCCCAAAGGTGCCAATCCTTAATGGGGAGCGGGGGACCGCTCTTTTTAAAGCGGAACTTCCCCTTTTGGGTGGAACACCACTTTAACCTCTTCGCGCCGGCCGCGTGCAAATGTGCGGTCTCCCGGCGACTGGGCCTTGACGCTGAGCGGCCGCAATTAAGAAAAACCTATGTGCTGAGAGCGCTCGCTCTGCGAGCTCGCAGCACACATGTGCAGAACTCACGGAAAGGTCCCGATCTCTTTCAATCGGGACCTTTCCCGATCATGACCGTCGTGACAGCGAATCACAGCGGTCACATGACCCTAAAACCCTGCCTCCCGGCTTCTGAAATGCTGAAAGGGCCGGGAGGCGCCGGCGACAAGGGGTTAAGAACATCGGTTTAATCATTACAGTGCCTGATGGCCCTCGAATTATTGCTGTCACTCTGTTCATAGTGATACCGAATGTGTTGCGTAATGTTTGCATACATGAGGGTGCCATGTATGCATGTTTGCGTGTGTGATGTGTGTGTAGAGAGGCGGAGCTGTTTAAATTTTCTTCTTTTTTTTTATTATAATTTTAGAAACTTGTATGTTTTTACCACTTTATTACTTTCACCAACGAACATATAAGCCCCATATGTGATGGCATTGGCAGGCGACAGGTTTTCCTTGGGGGTTTAATAGACCCCTAGAACTCCAATAATGTCTCCCATGCCCTCCACTCCAGCTAATCAAGCACAGGACTGTGCTTGGTCGGCTATTTACTGCGCCCATCAGCCGGGATTCTGACAGCTCTGAACCCGGAAATGCCCAGAGCTGAGCACTTCTGGGTTAATTGGCCGCAGAACAGATCGGGGATCTGCTGCTTCTCCCTATCCTGACCATATTTCCTTGGGGGGTCTTAGGCTTCCCGGAGGAGAGGAAGAGCCCGGGGACCACTAGGGGCGGCTTCTTCACAGTTACATAAGCCAGAAGCTGGCTGAACAAAAGATGGCAAACTTTTTTTAACCCCTTGACTACCAAGACCTTGGTGGGCAAGTGGTGAAAGATGTTGCTCTGAGCTCTGGGAAAAGCTGCGAGACAATCGCATGAGCAGGTGGAATGTACAGAGGGCTCCTCGCGAGAAGTTTAATGTTTATATCACAATTTTAGAAGTTTATTGCTGACTACAGATTGAATTTCAAAGAAACATTTTTTTGTTAACAACCTGAAATAGTTTTGTGTAGCAAATATTTTGTTATCAAGCTTTTAACTGACAGCGGAGTTTTCTCTGTCAAGCTTTTACACACACGTAAGTTTGGGCTTTAGGTTTACTTGAAGTTGATCCATTTCATATGTGTAATAATAATTCTAGAAAGGAGTACAGATCCCCTTGGCGTGAGCGTTTACTTTATGGGATGCAAGTGTGTGTCTGAACTTTGAAGTGAAGATGTGGATACTGGGGTTGGGGGGGGATCCTGGGAGTAACATTAGAGGAGATTTAGTAGTTGTGTACCTCCGCTTCCCGTTGCCTTCAGTTCTCATCTACTGCCATGTTAATGTAATGACAGGTTCTCTTTTAAACAAAGCAGCTGGAGTAGCTCTTGGTGCAGGAGGTCACCCCTGTGTATTTGGTGATTACGGCTGCTGGACGGACTGCCAGTATTTTTGTCTTCCCCCCCCCCCCCCCCCCGCCACTTTCTGCTTTAGATCTGCGAGTCAGTATGTTCCTGAGATAGAAGTCTGAGTTTTATAAACCTTTCTTACTGCCTGTAGTCACAAGTTCAGCAATAAAAATGCCTCTTTCTAGAGAACTGGCTTTGTGTTTTTCTTTCCTGATGTGATGATTTCTTTCCTGATGTGATGATTGTTTTGCATCTGTTTTTACGAATATCAAAACCCATTTTTCTTGTCCATTGAGGGACACTTTTACCTTCAGGTTATAATTATACTGGCAACTACAGGAAGGTTGAATACTGCACCCCCCCAAAAAAAAAAACAGGTTAGCTCAGGATAACCCCTTTTACTTCCAATGTGTCTCAGCTTTTTTTGCTAATGTCCTGGGAAGACTGACCTAATTTCTTCAGCTCTGCTGTGTTAACTGCCTCCTGCCCAGCCTACAGACAAATGATGGCCAAGCAGGAGCACTGTTCCATGAGGACGTCCTCCCAGTTGCACGTACCCAGGAGACCGCACTACACTGCTATCTGTCTGCTGTGTTTGATCATTGTACTGGGCCGACCCCAGTACCATGTGATCGTTGTGACCAATCTCAGTGATCACATGACAGTTGTACACAATGAATGGCTTTCCTTCGTAGCCATTCCTTGTATACTATTGTGATAATCTCTGTGATTGGAAAGGGCCAATCACAGCGCATCTGTACCATCTTAGATTGTAAGCCGACCCCAGTACCATGTGATCATTGTGGCCAATCGCAGTGATCACGTGACAGTTGTACACAATGAATGGCTTTCCTTCGTAGCCATTCCTTGTATACTATTGTGATAATCTCTGTGATTGGAAAGGGCCAATCACAGCACATCTGTACCATCTTTAGATTGTAAGCTCCCAGGATCAGGCCCTCCTAACCCTCTTGTATTGTTGCTGTTTCGTCTCCCTTTATATTGTAAAGCTCTGAGCAAACTGTTGGTGCTATATAAATGCTGTATAATGATAATGTGCTACAGTGGATATAAAAAGTCTACACACCCGTTAAGTCAGATTTCTGTGATGTAAAAAAAAATGAGACAAAGATAAATAATTTCAGAACTTTTTCACCTTTTTATATAATCTATAAACTGTACAACTCAGTTGAGCAACAAACTGAAATCTTTTAGGTGAATGGAAGTAAAAATAAAAAACTAAAATAATATGGTTGCTTATTTGGATGTATGCTTTGGCTCGTCATGCTGAAAGATGAAGTTCTCTTCATGTTCAGCTTTCTAGCAGAAGCCTGAAGGTTTTGTGCCAATATTGACTGGTATTTGGAACTGTTCATAATTCCCTTTACCTTGACTAAGGCCCCAGTTCCAGCTGAACAAAAACAGCCCCAAAGCATGATACTGCCACCACCATGCTTCACTGTGGGTATGGTGTTCTTTTGGTGATGTGCAGTGTTGTTTTTGTACCAAAGATATCTTGGAATTATGGCCAAAAAGTTCAACCTTGGTTTCATCAGACCAAAACACATTTCCCCACATGCTTTTGGGAGGCTTCAGATGTGTTTTGGCAAAATTTAGCCGGACTTGGATGTTTTTCTTCATAAGAAAAGGCTTTCGTCTTGCCACTCTACCCCATAGCCCAGACCTATGAAGAATATGGGAGATTGTTGTCACATGGACCACACAGTCAGTGTTTGCCAGATATTCCTGCAGCTCCTTTCATGTTGCTGTAGGCCTCTTGGCAGCCTCCCAGACCAGTTTTCTTCTCGTCTTTACATACATTTTGAAGGGACGTCCAGTTCTTGGTAATGTCACTGTTGCGCCATATTTTCTCCACTTGACTGTCATCCCTGCATTCCATGGTATTTCTAATGCCTTGGAAATTCTTTTGTACCCTTCTGACCGATACATTAACAATGAGATCCCTCTGATGCTTTGGAAGCTCTCTGCGGACCATGGCTTTTGCTGTAGGATGCGACTAAGAAAATGTCAGGAAAGACCTACTAGAACAGCTGAACTTTATTTGGGGTTAATCAGAGGCACTTTAAATGATGGCAGGTGTGTACTGACTCCTATTTAACATGACTTTGAATGTGATTGCTTAATTCTGAACACAGCTACATCCCCAGTTATCAGAGGGTGTGCATACTTATGCAACCACATTTTAGTTTTTTATGTTTACACTCTCTCTCCCCCCCCCCCCCCCCTCCATAAAAGGTGTTTTTTTTTGTTATTTTTTCTTCTTTCAATTGTTTTTTGTTTACCCCCCCCCTCCATAAAAGGTGTTTTGGTTTTTTGTTTTTCAATTGAGTCGTACAGTTTATAGGTCACATTAAAGGTGGAAAAAGTTCTGAAATGATTTGGCTTTATCTCATTTTTTTTTTTTTACATCACAGAAACCTCATACTTTAATAGGGGTGTGTAGACTTTTTATATTCATTGTAGCTGTGGCCAATCACCGCTATCACAATAATATCCAATGGCAAGGAACGGATGCCTTTTTATAAAAATGGTTGCCTATAACCGTGATCGGTCCATGCAATCGCCAAGGGTCGGATACGACTTAATGGATAGATAGAGATAACAGTGATCATCACCGTTACAAGCAATCGGTGTTTAAAAAAAAAAAAAAAAAAAAACCCGAACACCTTCCTATAGTAGTATGGTGTCACTATTGTAACACTGCACTGCTCTAGTCACAATATGTAAATAAACATTTAAAAAAATAGCTTTTTTTGTGTTTTTTAATATATATGATTAGCAGTCAGTATTCCTGATCACCGCCACGCCAGTCATGTGATGACGCTGTACTGCACTGCACTGCTGACAGTATGCAAAACAAAAAAAAAACACATTTTCTTTAATTTCTTCATTTTGACAGGTTGTGACAAAACTTTAAAAAAACTCACTACGCCTCTTCCTAAATACCTTGGACTGCCTACTTTCCACAAAGGGGTAATTTGGGGGGGGGGTATTTGTGCTGTCCTGACATTTTTGGGCCTCGGGAAATGAGGTAGGTTGTCGGCTAATCAGGATTGATCGATTTTTTTTTTTTTGTTTGTTTTTTTTTTTGTTTTTTGTTTTGTTTTGTTTTTCCAAATAAAAGGTTTAAAACAAAACAAAAAAAAGGATAAATGTGTTTGGGTACAGTGTTGCATGACTGAGTAATTGACATTCAAAGTGTGACAGTGCTGACAGCTGAAAATTGGCCTGGTATTAAGATGGTTAAAAAAACTATGCAGTCAAGACTCTCCTCTAAATTGCTTCCTTTTGGGACGTCTGGATCAAAGCGTCACTACTCCAGCTCCTGTGGCATAGCAATTTCAAAGTGGTTCTAAAGTCTACATGCAAAGTCTTAAATGCATTCCCTGCATTAAGGTAAAAAAAAAAAAAAAAAAAAAACACACCGCTACTTGTGGTCAACCCCCCCCCCCCTAAAGTTTTTACAATCCACAAATGTCCCCGCCGTGTCAGCCTTACTCTCCTCACTTCCTGGCTTCACTGAGAGCAGCGGGGGCCATAGGCTGCTGCTGCTGTTGTCAGTCAAGTCATGTAAGGAGGAAGTGGGGGGTATGGCCGAGCTGCGATGTGTGTGTCTATGGATGCACACATGCTGGCTCAGAAGCACCTGCACGAGTGCCCCCATAGTACAGAGCTTGCAATGGAGCACTCCGAAGAGAGGAGGAGCAGGGAAGCATGGGAGGAGACCATCAAAAGAAGTAAGGGACTATGCTATGCAATATCATTGCACAGAACAGGTAAGTACAGTATCTACAAGATGATTTATTTTAACCACTTCCTGACCGGCCGTTACATATAAACGGCCAGGCGGTGGCAGTGCAGGGTCGGGTGGCCGTTTATAAAACGGCCTCCCCGCACCCTGCTTGTGCGCGATCCCTGGGAGCGCGCAGCACCGTGATCCGGTGCCCACTGTGTCCTCCGGACACAGTGAAACACCGATCGTCGGATGGGACCTCTGTATGAGGTCCCGATCATGTGATCACTGATTGGCCAATCAGTGATCACATGCAAAGTAGTAAGCAAGATGTCCCTTGTGACATCATTGCTTACTACGTGTGAAATCTGTGAATGATCACAGAGGTCACATGGTACAAGGATATTCACAACAGCCTTGTACCATGTGACAAGCTCTGACCAATCACAGCTCACTCAGTACTTCTCAATGAGTGCAAGAATGCAGACAGAGAGAGAGAAATGATTGCTTTTACATCCTATATGGGTGTAAAAGCAATCGGTGTAAAAAAAAAATCTACATCACCCCCCACAAGTAGTACAGTGTCACCATGGTGACACTGTACTGCTAGGGTGACCGTATGTAAAAAATAATATAAAAAAATAAAATAATGTTTAAAAATTATAATTTTTGGTTATAAACTAATTTGGATTTTTTTGTTTTTTACTAAAAAGATAACGGAATAAATTTTGGCAAAGATTTATGATGAAATATTATTTATTTGCAAAATTTTATTTAAAAAAAACACTTTTTTTTTCAAAATTTTTGGACTTTTTCATTTACATAGCAAAAAAAATTAAAATCTCAGCGGTGAATAAATACCGCCAAAATAAAGATTTATCTGTGTCAAAAAAAGGTAAAAAATTCATTTGGGTACAGTGTTGCATGACCGCGCAATTGTCATTCAAAGTGTGATAGCGCTGAAAGCTGAAAATTGCCCTGGTCAGGAAGGGGGGTAAAAGTGTCCAGGCTGGAAGTGGTTAATTAAAAAAAAAAAAAGACTTTATCACTTTAATTCAACCTGTTCACTGTTACCAAATGCAAAGGAGGCATGCACCCCATCCTGGATCTCAAAGCTTTAACCGCTTGCTGACCTACCGTAGTACATATACTGTGATTGGGCAGCTCCTACAGGCACAGCGATGTATCTGTATGTTGATGCCTGCTTTTGGCACAAACGTGCCCCTGCCCACCTACTACCCTGTGTTTTGAGGTAGCTGGAGATTGTAGGCAGATCCCGGCCAATGATTCATGGCTTGGACCTGCTGATTGGCTATGTAGAATCGCAGCCCAGAGCCCAGTGTTGACAAACAACACAGCACTCTATACAGAGGGAAAGATCACTTTTGTTTCTTCTCTTTGCAATGCTGGAAAAAGAAACAAATCATTCTGTAGTAAAAAGCAGCACTTATTACACATTGTTATGCACACAGTTAACTCCTTAATTGCCCCTAGAGGTTAATCCCATCCCAGCCAGTCATTAGTAGAGTGACATATTAGCACTGATCACTGTATTGGTGTTACTGGAGATGTGAGTGGCAGTTAGTCAGTTCTCACAAAGTATTGGTGTCAGATTGCCCACCGCACTATGTCTCTGACCATCATCACTACTAGTATAACTAAAAATTCCAGTATATATACACCATCGCTTGCAGACATTTATTTTGATTTTTTTTTTTTACTCAAGACAAAGCAGAATACATTTTGGCCTAATTTTATGAAGAAATTATATACAGTGAAGGAAATAAGTATTTGATCCTCTGCTGATTTTGAATGTTTGCCCACTCACAAAGAAATGATCAGTCTAAAAATCGAATGTTCGGTGTATTGTAACACTGAAACAGAATAGCAACAAAAAATTCAGCAGAAATGCATGTCTAACAAATGATGCACTGATTTGCATGTTCATGAGGGAAATAAGTATTTGATCCCCATCACAAAACATGACTTAGTACTTGGTGACAAATCCCTTGTTGGCAATCACAGAGGTCAGACGTTTCCTGTAGTTGGCCACCAGGTTTGCACACATCTCAGGAGGGATTTTGGCCCACTCCTCTTGGCAGATCCTCTCCAAGTCGTTAAGGTTTGGTGGCTGATGTTTGGCAACTCGAACTTTCAGCTCCCTCCACAGATTTTCAATCGGATTAAGGTCTGGAGACTGGCTAGGCCACTCCAGGACCTTAATGTGCTTCTTCTTGAGCCACTCCTTTGTTGCCTTGGTCGTGTGTTTTGGGTCATTGTCATGCTGGAACACCCATCCACGACCCATTTTCAATACCCTGGCTGAGGGAAGAAGGTTCTCGCCCAAGATTTGACAGTACATTGCCCCGTCCATCGTCCCTTTGATGCGGTGCAGTTGTCCTGTATCCTTAGCAGAAAAACACCCCCAAAGCAGAATGTTTCCACCACCACGTTTGACAGTTGGGATGGTGTTCTTGGGGTCATAGGCAGCATTCCTCCTCCTCCAAACATGGCGAGTTGAGTTGATGCCAAAGAGCTCGATTCTGGTCTCATCTGACCACAACACTTCCCACCAGTCCTCCTCTGCATCATTCAGATGTTCAGTGGCAAACTTCAGACTGGCCTGGACATGTGCTTTCTTGAGCAGAGGGACCTTGCGAGCACTGCAGGATTTCAATCCTTGTCGCCATAGTGTGTTACCAATTGTTTTCTTGGGTGACTGTGGTCCCAGCTGCCTGGAGATCATTGACAAGATCCTCACGTGTAGTTCTGGGATGATTCCTCACTATTCTCATGATCATTGACACTCCACGAGGTGAGATCCTGCATGGTGCACCAGACCTAGGGAGACTGACAGTTGTTTTGTGTTTCTTCCATTTGCGAATGATTGCACCAACTGTTGTCACCTTCTCACCAAGCTGCTTGGCGATAGTTTGGTAGCCCAGTCCAGCCTTGTGTAGGTCTACAATCTTGTCCCTGACATCCTTGGACAGCTCTTCGGTCTTTGCCTTGGTGGAGAGTTTGGAATCTGATTGTTTGATTGCTCCTGTGGACAGGTGTCTTTTATACAGGTAACAAAATGAGATTAGCAGCACTCCCTTTAAGAGACTGCTTCTAATGTCAGCTTGTTACCTGTATGAAAGACACCTGGTAGCCAGAAATCCTGCTGAATGATAGGGGATCAAATACTTATTTCCCTCATGAACATGCAAATCAGTCATCATTTGTTAGACATGCATTTCTTTTGAATTTGTTGTTGCTCTTCTGTCTCTCGGTGTTACAATACACCTACCATTCGATTTTTAGACTGATCATTTCTTTGTGAGTGGGCAAACATTCAAAATCAGCGGGGGATCAAATACTTATTTCCTTCACTGTGTGTGTGTGTGTGTGTGTGTGTGTGTGTGTGTGTGTGTGTGTGTGTATGTATGTATGTGTATGTATATATATATATATATATATGTGTGTGTGTGTATATAAATGTGTGTGTGTTTTATAGCAGAAAGTAAAAGTTTTTTCTTTTCAAAATTTTTCATTAAATAAAAACCCAGTGGTGATCAAATACCACCAAAAGAAAGCTTTATTTGTGTGAAAAAAATAGTATAAATTTAATTACAATGTTGCATGCCCGCACAATTGCCAGTTAAATTAGCACAGAGCCGAATAAAAAAAAATGGCCGGTTCAAGAAGGGGGTAAAATCTTTCAGAGCTCAAGTGGTTAAATGTCTTCTTTGGAGGCCAGAAATACTGCATTAAAGTCATCAGGTCTGTCATCACCTTCTGTAGGAGTCAAGGAGGCATACCTACAAGTTCCCATCGTTCTAGTGCATTAATGTTTCCTACGTGTTGCTTCGGGGCCTCTACCCTACCATTGTGGGGTACTTCCCTTTGGTCTCTTGTCTGCACCTCGAGCATTCACAAAACTGCTCACCGCAGTATTAGCTCTACTGTGCTCTTGTGGCAGCCTCATTGTGGAATACGTAGACAACCTGCTGTAGAAGGAACAGTTGGCACAGGCTCTGCTGAACAATGTAGTTTTGACTGTCCATACGTTACAGTGGTACGGGTGAACCTTCAGAAATCTCCAGTGGAACCAACTTATCATTTGGAGTAAGGATGCAATGAAATTTTGGTGGCCAAAATGTTTCGGCTGTAAACGCCCCTTTCGGTTGTCAGCCGATATGAAAGAAAGCACCGATACAAGTGCTGAAAAAATCCCGCCACTCAGTAGTTCTCAGCCTTACCTGGGAAACCATCAAACGATCCCAGCGCTGGGCATAGAGATTAGTGAAGAAAAGATGGCCTCCAGTCATCTTTATGCCCTTGGAGAACCAGAGCGATGTAACTTCCGGTTCTGGACATTTTTTTTTTTTTAAGCAATAGATCAATGCTTTTTTTTTATCTAATGCTTTACATTGCAGAGAAGAGATGTGGGGTCTTATTGACCCCACATCTCTCCATAAAGAGGACCTGTCACTAATTATTTCTATCACATGGGATGCATGCATTGCTTGTGATAAGAATAAACATGATTAAAAAAATTTTTAAAGGGACAGTGCAAAAAAAAAAAAAAAAAGAATAAGTAATAATAAAAAACAAGTTTAACCGCCTCCCGCCCGCCATATAGTACTATGACAGACGCAAGGTGGTTCTCTCATTCTGGGAGGACGTCATATGATGTCCTCCCATTCTAACTGTGCATGTGCGGCTCAGGGTGATCGGCGGTGCGCTGTGTCCCTCAGACACAGAGGATCACCGATCCACGGAAAGAGCCGAAGATGTCGACTCGGTCATGTGATCAGCTGTGTCCAATCACAGCTGATCACATGTAAACAGGGAAATGCTGGTTATTGGCATTTCTTTCCCCACGAGCTGTCACACTGACAGAGGAGAGCCGGTAATCGGCATTAATCGGAAGGAACATGTACACTGATCATCAGAGCACTGATGATCAGTGTAGCGCCACCTGTCAGTGTCCATCAGTGCTCATCCATGCCACATAACAGTGCCCATCTGAGCTGCCTTTCAGTGTCACCCATCAGTGCCAGTCAGTGCCACCTATCAATGCCAGTCAGTGCTGCCTATCAGTGTGCATCAGTGCTGCCTATCAGTTTCGCCTGTCAGTGCCATATATGAGTGTTGCCTTTCAGTAATGCCTGTCAATGCCCATCAGTGCCTCCTCATCAGTGCAGCCTCATCAGCGCACATCAGTGAAGGAGAAAAATCACTTATTTACAAAATTTTATAACAAAAACTAAAACTTTTTTTTTTTCAAAATTTTCAGTGGTTTTTGGTTTCTTTAAGAAAAAATAAAATACCCAGAGGTGATTAAATACCACCAAAAAAAGCTCTATCTGTCACAAATAAATGATAAAAATTTCATATGGGTACAGTGTTGCATGACTGCGCAATTGTCATTCAAAGTGCAACAGCGCTGAAAGCTGGAAATTGGCCTGGGCAGGAAGGGGGTATAAGTGCCCTGTAGGCGAGGGGTTAAATTGCCCCCGTGCTCGCACGTAGTGGTGAACGCACACGTAGCCCATGCCCACATATGTAAATGGTGTTCAAACCACACACGTGAGGTATCGCCACGAATGTCAGAGCAAGAGCAATAATTCTCGCACTAGATCTCCTCTGTAACTGTACACTACTAACCTGTAGAAATGTTTAAAGCATCACCCATGGCGATTTTTAAGTACCGCAGTTTCACGCCATTCCACGAGTTTGCGCAGTTTTAAAGTGTGACATGTTGGGTATCTATTTGCTCGCAGTAACATCCTCTTTCATATTTTACAAAAAAATTGGGGTATATATTGTGGGGGTTTTTTTGTTTTTTTTAATCAAAGTGTATTTTTTAAAAAAATATATATATATTCATTTTTAAAAAGTACGAATTTCAGTTTTTGGCCAAGTGCATTTTGAATTTTTGGTTTCGGCACCAGAATTTTCACCACTAATTTGGAGTGTTATGGTCTAGTCTTTGATACCGCTCAGACCAGAGTGTTTCTTCAACAGGAGAAACTACAAATTCTCTGGTCTTTGATTCAAGCTGTTGGTTCATTTTTGGGATATTCCTCATAGCGGATGCAAGCCTGCTGGGCTTGTGGAGTTCTGGTCACCCTGTCTGTGCAAGGGACATGGTTCTCTAAGGAATCTCCTGTTCTCCAGTCTCCTGTTTAACATCTTGAAGCTTCAGGCAACTTAGCTGTCTCTGCAGCATTGGACCATCCTGCGAAAGAGTTATTAGATTTAGAGTCAGTGGTGGCGTACATCAACCATTAGGGAGAAAACAGAACTCTGGCTGTTGCAAAAAAAAGGTAGGTCAGATCCTGTCTTGGGCAGAACGTCATGTTACAGCCTTGTTCATCATCTACATACCAGGCATAGATAACCCGCTGGCAGAACATGGACCTTCAGACGTGGTCTCTACACCCGCGGTAGTTTCAGGACCTGTGTCACTGGTCAGGGGCACCAGACGTTGCCCTCAGGTTCAACAACAAACTAGACAGGTTTGTCTCAAAGTACAGGAATCCTCTAGCGGAAACTGTGAAAGCTCCAGTGGCTCAGTGGAATCCGTACACCCTGATCTATGCCCTTTCTCCCTTGCAACAGTTTCTGTGCTTCTCAGAATTAAGATGGAGGGCATTCTGGTCATCCTCATTGCTCAGGACTGGCAAATGTTCTGTGGGCTCTGCAGATCTTCTGTCTCAACAACCAATTTACTATTCTGCTTCACGGCTGCTAGCTTTAAAGGCATGATTGTTGAAGAGCAGTTTCTGAGGGACAGGATTTCCCTGAATCTGTGATTCCCGCAATGCTAGAAGCTAGGAAGGATGCTTTCTGCAAGGTCTTTTGCTGAACACAGCAGGTATACTACACTTCGTGAGAGTCTTGGGATTTTCTCCCTAGAAGTTTCTCTGTGGGAAGAATTCTCTAGGATTGGACCAGCGTTTGGCTCCCAGCACCATCAAAGGCCAGGTTTCTGCCCTATCCGGTTTCAGAGACCATTGGCCTCTCACTCCTTAAAACCTTTTACAGGGGGTCTCCCATGAAGTTCCTTCTGTTGGTTACCTTGTGACTCAGTGGGATTTGATTCTTTCTGTGCTTCCAAAACCACCGTTTTTAGAGCAGTGGTTCTCAACCTTCCTAATGCCGTGACCCTTTATAATACAGTTCCTCATGTTGTGGTGACCCCCAACCATAAAATTATTTACCCAGTAATTATAATTCATGAGTGTCGTTTTACCTCCAATACTGCTGCTTTCAACACAGTAGCTGCTTTCAACACAGCAGCTGCTTTCTACACAGTAGCTGCTCTTTACACATCGGAAATATGTGTTTTCTGATGGTCTAGGGGACCCCTGTGAAAGGGTCGTTCGACCCCCAGGTTGAGAACCACTGGTTTAGAGGCACTCCTCTCTCTACACTCACCCACAAGGTGACATTCCTTGGATTTGCATCCCTCTTGCTTAAGGTATTTCTTACCTTATATCTCAACAAGAACATCATTCTTCTGTCCCACTGTCCAGTTTCAGGTCATCCAAAGGTAATCTCCCTTGAATGTCTGGACGTGTTTTGGACTGTGGGTTCATCTGTTAGCCCAGGGCTTGAAATTTCCACTCGCCAATGGCGAGTGGAAATTATGGTGGGGGCGAGTGTGTCCCCCAGGGCCGTCTTGCTGAGCAGGCTCGGAGCTCGGGCTGGATCTGTGATTGGCACTGGGGGCCGTCTGACTGTTCAATAGCTGAGCACAGTCAAAGCAAAGGAAGAAGTGCGTGCTGTGCTCTCTGCCTCCCCCTAGAGTGCAGTACCCGGCTCTGTGTGTGAACAAGGAAGTACTGCAACTTTTTATGTGTGTGTGTGTACATGTGTCTGTGTGTATGTACATGTGTGTATGTGTGTGTGTACATGTGTCTGTGTTTATGTACATGTATGTGTGTGTACGTGTCTGTGTGTGCATGTACGTGTGTGTATTTGTGTGTATGTATGTACATGTGTTTGTGCGTATGTACACGTATCTGTGTGTATTCATGTCTGTACGCGCCTGTGTGTGTGTACATGTTTCTGTGTGTGTTTGTTGGTGGTGAGTAACTCTTAAGGCCTGGCTAGTAGCTCAGAACTTGAAATTTTAAGCCCTGTGTTAGCCACTACTTCCTTTAGGAAGACTGTTCCTCTTTTTGTAAACCCTGATGGACCCCATAAGGTTCCTACAGCTTCTCGTTCCACCATTTCAAGGTGGCTTTTGTAGACCATCATCTACGCTTATGGTCTTCAGGATCATGTTCCACCCTTTTGTGTTAAGGTGCACTCTACCAGATCTGTGAGTGCTTCTTTGTATTTTCAGCTTTAAGCAACTGTTTCCCACATTTAGAAGGTTGCCACATGATTTTTTGTTAAACTGTTCTCTAATATCAGTTATTTATGTCTGGTGCCAGCTTCAAACGTAAGGTATTTCAGGTGTCTTTTTAAGCTGAAGGAAGTCCCCAGTTCTCAGTTTCTTGGGCCTGTTAGCATTTATTTGCTGTGTTGCACCTCTCATGGGCTTCTTTAGGACATCTGGAAAGTAAAAGACTTCCCGGGTCCCTCAATGCACGAAAGAAAAATAGATTTTTTTTGTACTCACAGTAAAATCCTTTTCTTGGAGTCCATGAAAGGACCCTTCTGTTTATGATCATGCTATTGGTATTGCTTTGTTACGAAACTGAAGCCTTCTGGTACCATAACAGGTTATCCTGGCCTAGCATGTAGATGGCAGTACAACCCATAGGTGAGGGATTTCCTCTGACCCTCAAAGGTCTCCAAAAAAAAGTATTTATGGTAAGTTTAAAAAAAAAAACATTTTCCTTCCCATTACATTGGGAAAGATTGAAACCACCCTTTGTTCTTACTGCTCCAAAGACAATTCAGTTCCTCATTTCTTGTCCTGCTGTCACAGGAACAGAGAAAGTGTGAGGCAAAATCTCTCCGATGGGGTCATGGAACCAAGAGCATTAAATAAAAGAATTTATTCTTCCAAAGTGTATCCAATTCGAAAACAAGTTCGGATGAGTTACAGTAGATGTAAATCTGAATGAATCTGTTTATGAAGATCCTTGGCATTGCTCACTTGTCTATAGACATCCATGGCATCACTCACTTGTCAATGGACGTCCACGGCACGGTTTACTTGTCAGTGAACATACATGGTACTACTTACTTGCCCATGGACATCCTCACTGCTTGTCCATTGACATTTATGGCACCTCTCATTTCTCAATGGACTTCTTGGCATTGCTTACTTGTCCCTGGACATCTGTTGCACTTATCAATGTACATCCACCCCACCCTTCACTTGTCCATGGAAATCCATGGCACCATTTATACATGGACAGCATTGTTATCGTTCACTTGCCAGTGGACACCCCCAGTACAGCTCACTTGTCCATGGACATCCATGGCACTACTTGTCCTTGAACATCCAAGGCATCACTCACTTGGCAGTGTACATACAGTGCACCACTTACCTGTCCATGGACATCCACCTGACCACATACTTACTCGTGGACATCCATGGCACTATTCACTGGTCAGTGGACGTCTATGACACCTCTCACTTGTCCATGGACATCAATGGCACTACTCATTCACCCATGGACATCTAAGCCACCATTCACTTGTCCATGGACATCCACAACATTACTTGCCAGTGAAATCTGTGACACCTTTAACTTGTCCATGGATATCAATGATACTACTTACTACTCAATGTAGCGTACAATCATAGCACGGCTCACTTGTCCATGGACACCTTCGCCAGCACTCACTTGTCAATGGACATCCACAGGAACCATTGCACAGCTCACTTGTCCATGGATATACTCAGCATTGCTTACTCACCAATGTACATACATGGCTCCACTCACTTGTTGATGACATCCTTACCAATGTTGACTTGTCAATGGATTTCCATAGAAACTCTCACCTGTCCATAGACATGCTCAGCACTGCTTACTTGTCCATTGATGTACATGGCACCACTCACGTGTCGATGTACATGGCACCACTCAGGTGTCGATGTACAGTACATTACTGGCATCTCTCACTTATCAGAGGACACCTATGGCACCTCTTTTTTGTCAATGGACACCCGTGGCATTGCTCACTTGTCAATGGACATCTATTGCAGCTCTCATTTGTCAGTGAACGATTATGGCAACGCATACTTGTCTATTGACAGCCATGGCACCACTCACTTGTCAGTGGATGTCCACGGCATTGCTGACTTGTTTATGAGCATCCATAGCATCGCTCATTTATCAATGGACATCTTCAGCACTATTTACTTGTCTGTGGATGTACACAGCACCTCTTACTTGTCCATGGACATCTATGGCACCTCTCATTTGTCTGTGGACATCTATGGCACCTCATACTTGTCCGTGGACATCTATGGCACCTCATACTTGTCCATGGACCTCTATAGAACCTCATACATGTCTGTGGACATCTATGGCACCTCATACTTGTCTATGGACATCTATGGCACCTCATTTGTCTGTGGACATCTATGGCACCTCATTTGTATGTGGACTCTATGGCACCTCTCATTTGTCCACGGACATCTATGGCACCTCTCATTTGTCCCTGGATATCAATGGCACCTCTCATTTGTCCATGGACCTCTATGGCACCTCATACTTGTCCGTGGACCTCTATGGCACCTCATACTTGTCCGTGGATATCTATGGCACCTCTCATTTGTCCACGGACATCTACGGCACCTCACACTTGTCCTTGGACAGTTACGGCACTTCTAATTTATCCGTGGACATCTACGGAACCTCTCACTTGTCCGTGGACATCTATGGAACCTCTCACTTGTCTGTGGACATCTTTGGCACCTCATACTTGTCTGTGGACATCTATGGCACCTCATACTTGTCCGTGGACATCTTTGGCACCTCATACTTGTCCGTGGACATCTTTGGCACCTCATACTTGTCCGTGGACATCTTTGGCACCTCATACTTGTCCGTGGATTGCTACAGCACCTCTCATTTGTCTGTGGACATCTATGGAACCTCTCACTTGTCCGTGGACATCAATAGTACCTCATACTTGTCCGCGGACATCTTTGGCACCTCATACTTGTCTGTGGACATCTTTGGCACCTCTCACACTGGCACATTTTGTATTTTCAGGAAATTCTGGTTATTTTCAATGATTTGTAGCGATTTATAATTGCTCATCATACGATTTGTAGCCCAGCAATTCTGGATAACTGTGAAACAAGTTGCCACTCCACAGCAAACTCGCTGATTGGAGGAGAGGCCGGTCACATGACTCTGGTTACAGCTATAAGCCCCTCTCCTGCTTTGTTTTTCCCCTTGCTCTCTGCTAGTTTGAGAGCCCCTAGATGTAGGCTGTGATTTGTATTCCTATGTGAAGATTATCAAGCAATACACCAAGTAACCACAGAGCTATCAGGCGAGCTCACGCATGTGCAAGAGAGACAACTACCTGTACCTCTGCGTGGGCGTATTAGGCGGTGTGAGGCTTTTGGTGCATGCGTAGTAGAGCCAGCTAGCCGTAATCCCCCGCGCAGGCGCAATAGGTGGTGTGAGGCTGTTGGCGCATGCGTAGTACCTTACCTTCTCAGCCTGGTCCTGCACGGTGGGCGGGTGGTCAGAGACCGGAAGCGGTGTTCGTGCAGAGGAACGGACAGGACACCGGGGGAGACATGGAGGAGATCCGGGACCCGGTAACTGCAACATCACAGCCCTTTCCCTGCTACCAATGAGAGCATGGGAGGCTCGGTCCTCCTGGGTTGTGGAACCAGAAGTCTCAGCCTGGCACAGTGGGGACCAATGGGCTCACTTGTCCCTCTTCTACCCTGGAGGGTCCACATACGGCCCAGCGTGAGGGTTTCCTAGGACCTGAAGGGGCACAAATCCTGTGTGGGAGGGGCTGGGGAGGTCACACGAGACAATCTTGGAGGACTACAAGTCCCAGCATGCCAGTTGTCTGTCACTGCGTTGACATGCTGAGGGTTGTAGTCCTTTGTGAGAGATGCAACTCTGCCATGGCCAACAGCCCCCCCTCAAACTAAATGTACTCACACCTGAAGCCCCATCTTGAGGCTCGGAGGTCTCCTGAAGTCTCAGGTTGAGGCTCGGAGGTCTCCTGAAGTCTCAGGTTGAGGCTCGGAGGTCTCCTGAAGTCTCAGGTTGAGGCTCGGAGGTCTCCTGAAGTCTCAGGTTGAGGCTCGGAGGTCTCCTGAAGTCTCAGGTTGAGGCTCGGAGGTCTCCTGAAGTCTCAGGTTGAGGCTCGGAGGTCTCCTGAAGTCTCAGGTTGAGGCTCGGAGGTCTCCTGAAGTCTCAGGTTGAGGCTCGGAGGTCTCCTGAAGTCTCAGGTTGAGGCTCGGAGGTCTCCTGAAGTCTCAGGTTGAGGCTCGGAGGTCTCCTGAAGTCTCAGGTTGAGGCTCGGAGGTCTCCTGAAGTCTCAGGTTGAGGCTCGGAGGTCTCCTGAAGTCTCGGCTTGAGGGTGATAAGTCTCCAAGACTGTCAGCTTGAGGCTCGGAGGTCCCCTGAAGCCTCAGCTTGAGGGTCGGGGGTCCCCTGAAGCCTCAGCTTGAGGGTCGGGGGTCCCCTGAAGCCTCAGCTTGAGGGTCGGGGGTCCCCTGAAGCCTCAGCTTGAGGGTCGGGGGTCCCCTGAAGCCTCAGGTTGAGGCTCGGGGGTCCCCTGAAGCCTCAGGTTGAGGCTCGGAGGTCTCCTGAAGTCCCAGCTTGAGGGTGATAAGTCTCCAAGACTGTCAGCTTGAGGATCAGAGGTCCCCTGGAGCCTCAGCCTGAGGGTCGGCGGTCCCCTGGAGCCTCAGCCTGAGGGTCGGCGGTCCCCTGAAGCCTCAGCCTGAGGGTCGGCGGTCCCCTGAAGCCTCAGCCTGAGGGTCGGCGGTCCCCTGAAGCCTCAGCCTGAGGGTCGGCGGTCCCCTGAAGCCTCAGCCTGAGGGTCGGCGGTCCCCTGAAGCCTCAGCCTGAGGGTCGGCGGTCCCCTGAAGCCTCAGCCTGAGGGTCGGCGGTCCCCTGAAGCCTCAGCCTGAGGGTCGGGGGTCCCCTGAAGCCTCAGCCTGAGGGTCGGCGGTCCCCTGAAGCCTCAGCCTGAGGGTCGGCGGTCCCCTGAAGCCTCAGCCTGAGGGTCGGGGGTCCCCTGAAGCCTCAGCCTGAGGGTCGGGGGTCCCCTGAAGCCTCAGCCTGAGGGTCGGGGGTCCCCTGAAGTCTCAGCATAAAGGTCAGAGATCTCCTGAAGCCACAGCTTGAGGGTCAGAGGTCTCCTAAGGACTTAGACTGGGCATCAGGGGTCCTGGGCCTCCTAAACCCTTAGCTTAAGGCTCGGGGCTTCTCTACAGTCTCCTCTTGTTGAAGGTCAAAGGTTACTTAAGTCTTCTAAGTGTCAGGAGTTAGAAGCTTCCTAAAATCTAAGCTCAAGTATCAGTATCATTACCCCCTTAACGTCTCAGAATGACCATAAGGGGTCAGAGCTAGGAAGCAAACAAACCGCTATGTGTAAACTCTATTCCACGTAACAAGCTGCCGGTCCAATTCGCAGTCAGAGATGCTATACAAACGGAAATGGATGACCAAACTGAAGGATGTAGAAATTCCATTTAATCATTTTTAAAAGACTAACATCACAGCTCCACAAGCAGGGAACTCAGTTGATCTGTTTCAAAAAGAACATGCGCTTAATCAGAAATAAGGTTCAGAGCTCCTAAAAATTTGTAGCTTCATTGTCGGAGGTCCTCAGGTACATACGGGCCAAATGGCCGGTTTCAATTGAACTGGCCGATACCGCCCAATATTTAGCCCGTGTATGGGGCTTAAGGGATCAGAGGTCCCCTAAAATCTCAGCCTAAATGTCAGGGGCCAGAGGACTCCTAATGTAGTAGCTTCAGGGTCAGAGGTCCCCTAATATCTCAGCCTAAATGTCAGGGGCCAGAGGACTCCTAATGTAGTAGCTTCAGGGTCAGAGGTCCCCTAATATCTCACTCAAAATGTCAGGAGCCAGAGGACTCCTAAAGCCGCAGCTTCGGGATTACAGGTCACCTAAAATATTGGATTGAACATAAGGCGTCAGAGATCACCTAAAGCACGGGTGTCAAACTGGCTGCCTTCCAGCTGTTGCCAGACTGCAAGTCCCATGAGGCATTGCAAGATTGACAGTTACAAGCATGACTTCCAAAGGCACTGGCATGATGGGACTTGTAGTTTCACAACAGCTGGAGGGCCGCCAGTTTGACACCCCTGTCCTAAAGTCTTAGATTAAGGGTCAAAGGTCCTGTAAGTCTCAGATGAAGGGTTCAAATACCAAGTGCAGTAAGGTTCCAGGGGATATGTAGGTAACCACAGTATGGGCAGCTCCACAGGGGCCAGAGGACTCCTAATGTAGTAGCTTCAGGGACAGAGGTCCCCTAATATCTCACTCAAAATGTCAGGAGCCAGAGGACTCCTAAAGCCGCAGCTTCGAGATTAGAGGTCACCTAAAATATTGGATTAAACATAAGGCGTCAGAGATCACCTAAAGCACGGGTGTCAAACTGGCTGCCTTCCAGCTGTTGCCAGACTGCAAGTCCTATGAGGCACTGCAAGATTGACAGTTACAAGCATGACTTCCAAAGGCACTGGCATGATGGGACTTGTAGTTTCACAACAGCTGGAGGGACGCCAGTTTGACACCCCTGTCCTAAAGTCTTAGTTTAAGGGACAAAGGTCCTGTAAGTCTCAGATGAAGGGTTCAAATACCAAGTGCAGTAAGGTTCCAGGTGATATGTAGGTAACCACAGTATGGGCAGCTCCACAGTATGGGCAGCTCCAACAACTCATCCGATCAGCAATGAGACATGAGCACAAAATAAATAAAGGAGCGCTCCCAACCCTGTGGAAGTCAATAAAATCACAATCCCAGGAACAGAAACAAATCAAAATTCACTTTAATGTTGGGTTAAAAAGCATGGCATGTAGGAGTTCCCAGATTGATACATCACCAAGCCAGTGATATCTCCTCTCCACAGGCTTGGTGATGTATCAATCTGGGCACTCCTACATGTCATGCCTTTTAACCCAACATTAAAGTGAATTTCAAATTTCTGGGCTTGTGACTTTATTAAATTCCACAGGGTTGGGAGCGCTCCTTTATTTGCAGTTTTCAGATTTAGGGCCAGTTCACACTACAAAAATGCACTCTGGATACGTTTTTGCTTCCAGTTCACACCACACGCAGTTCTGGTGCTGTTTTGCTGCAGTTTGCCATGTTCCAGTATGGGTCTGTGCAGAAAAAATGCAACATGTTCTGCTTTATTTCTCTGCACCGAAAACTGGCTGCACTGGTGTGAACCAGGGCCATTGGAATACATGGAAAACACTGCATGCATTTCTGATGCAGAAGAAAAGCGCACTGAATTGCATCTTTTGTGAACTAGCCCTAAGGGTTGAATGTCCTCTCAAGTGTCTACTTCAGTGCAAGGGGTCGGATGCCTCCTAATTTCTGTAGTGTGAGGGTGAAGGTCTCCTAGAATCTAGGAATGAGCATTAGCAGACCCCTAAAGTCTTAGCTTATTGGTCAGAGGTCCTCTAAAACCTTGGCTTGTGTGTCAGAAGTCTTCTAAAGGCTCAGCTTGAGTGCCAGGGGTCAGAGGTCCTCTAAAACCTTGGCTTGTGTGTCAGAAGTCTTCTAAAGGCTCAGCTTGAGTGCCAGGGGTCAGAGGTCCTCTAAAACCTTGGCTTGTGTGTCAGAAGTCTAAAGTCTGAGCTTGAGTGTCAGGGGTCAGAGGTCCTCTAAAACCTTGGCTTGTGTGTCAGAAGTCTTCTGAAGTCTCAGCTTGAGTGTCGGGTCAGAGGTCCTCTAAAACCTTGGCTTGTGTGTCAGAAGTCTTCTGAAGTCTCAGCTTGAGTGTCAGGGGTCAGAGGTCCTCTAAAACCTTGGCTTGTGTGTCAGAAGTCTTCTAAAGGCTCAGCTTGAGTGTCAGGGGTCAGAGGTCCTCTAAAACCTTGGCTTGTGTGTCAGAAGTCTTCTAAAGGCTCAGCTTGAGTGTCAGGGGTCAGAGGTCCTCTAAAACCTTGGCTTGTGTGTCAGAAGTCTTCTAAAGGCTCAGCTTGAGTGTCAGGGGTCAGAGGTCCTCTAAAGGCTCATTGTTACGGGTGGCTAGGTCTTATGTAGACACCCCTGGAACTTTTATCATTGCTGGATAGTCTAGTCTGCATAAGTACGTAAAAAGAATAAAAAGGTGCCTGTGAAAAAAACAAAATACCCAACGTTCTATCATCTTTTTTACTTGCATTAAACGTGGCCCTCAATGGACATAACGTGGCCCTTGGAAGTTTTTTCCATTCAGTTCAGCTCACTGCTTCATATGAGTCTTGGCAGACCAGAGTGAAGTATTTCTTTGCCCAGTGTGTCCAGCACATTGGCTGGGCTCTTTATTCTGAAGGCAGAATTCCTGAATCCATTGAGTCCATATTACATTGTCCCTACAGCTACATCTATTGGCCACGCCAGTAGGAGTCACAGGGCTCACATTAAGAATCCATTTCTGCAGACCCATGAATAATAATCCACATATTTTGGTAACTGAATTTGGATTAACCACTTGCCCTCCAGAGGATTTACCCCCCTTAATGACCAGGCCTCTTTTTGCTACTCGGCGCTGCACTAATTCAACTGATAATTGCGCGGTGATGCAATGCTGCACCCAAACAAAATTTACGTCCTTTTTTTCACACAAATAGAGCTTTCTTTCGGTGGTATTTGATCACCTGTGCGCTTTTTATTTTTCACGCTATAAACAAAAAAAGACCAAACATTTTGAAGAAAAACAATATTTTTTACCTGCAGCTATAAAAAATATATAGTAAACTCAAAGTTAGTTATAAATTTAGGCAAAAATGTATTGTGCTACATGTTTTTGGTAAAAAAAATCCCAATAAGTGTATATTGATTGCTTTGTGTGGAAGTTATAGCGTCTACAAACTATGGTATAAATACTGCAATTTACGCCATTTTTCTGCTATACAGCGCTGCGCTAGTTTAACGGACAATTGCACGGTCATGCAATACGGTACATAAATGACATTTACATCCTTTTTTTTTCCCCACAAATTGAGCTTTCTTTCAGTGGTATTTGATTGCCTGTGCGTTTTTTATTTTTTGCGCTATAAAAAAAAAAGGCTGACAATTTTGAGGAAAAAAAACAATATTTTGGACTTTTTGCTATAAAACATGTCCATTAAAAAAAAATTTAAAAATCAAATTTAGTCATAAATTTCTGCCAAAATGCATTCTGCGACATGTCTTTGCTACAAAAAACCCAATACATGTAAATTAATTGGTTTACGTGAAAGTTATAGCGTTTACAAATGGCGGGAAAGATACTGGGATTTTTAATTTTTTTTTATACTAATAATGGCGGCGATCAGCGACTTATGGTGGCGATCAGCGACTTATGGCGGCGATCAGCGACTTATGGTGGGACTGCAGCAGACATTCTGACACTGGGGGGGAACTGACTTGGGGTCACTGACATCCCCAGTGTCACCAATACAGTTGTCAGTGCAAAAAAAAAAACCACTGACACTGTACTAATGGCACTGGGGAGGAAGGGGTTAAGTTTATTGTTCAGGGGAAGGGTTAACTGTGTGAGGGGGAGTGTTTTACTAGGGGGTGTGTACTGCAGGGAGACACACTGATCCGGACAGATAAACTCTTCTGTCCGGATCAGCGTGTCAGGAGCTGTCAGGGAACTGACAGAAAGCACAGCTACTGCAGCTGTGCTCTCTGTCACTGATTGCCGCTAATCGCCGGGACATAGCCGGTAACGACTGGCTGTGACCCGGCGACTGACATCCGTGGCCCTGATCGTCGGGTCAGGTAGGGCGGTGGCGCACCTCGCGCGCGCCCTCTACCTGTTTTAGAAACACTTGTTTTAAAACGTGGTTTTGCCCAGCCCTGCCGCCGTATTTCTACAGTGGCTGGGCGGCATGTGGTTAATGATTGTTTTAGAAAGGGAACACAAAGTGCCCTGTAATGAAATCCTTGCACTGCTCCACAAAGACACGCATGGCTGCTGGTGTCTGGACGAGTCTTCTACGTTAACTTGGTAGGTCTGTGGTTGGACAAGACCTGCACTGGTACATGCCTCTTGCTGCCAGCACTGTGTATAACACCCATGCTATGGAGGTAGCATGGCGCCACATACATTATTGGTGCTCCCAAGGCAGGTTGTCCAGAGAGACTTTTGATAAAAGTCCCCCTTTACTTTTTTCACTGTGTGTTTGTTGAAATAATGTGTATGAAAGGAAACCTGTTCAATCTGGTGGAGGGAGATGTACTCTACAGGACTTTGTTATTATGCTAAAGGAGCAGAGTCTTGTACTGCCATTAAATGAAGTGGCAGTTCGAAATTAGGGTGATACCATTTATTGGATAACTTAAGATTGTAGCATAAGCCTTTCTCAAACAGGGTGCCCAGGCAACCCTGAGGTTCCTTGAGGTTTCTTCAGGGGTGTCTTGGCAACATGTCTAAAAATTGCATAAAAACTTGTATACAAGCCAGCGGATGGAACAAGCCTGCCTTTTAGTAAGGCTCTGTTCACACTAGCGTTGTGTGCAGGCGGCAGAGAGGCGTTTGGGAAGCGTTTTTACTGCTTCCCAAACGCCTCTGACAATTCTGCACATTGCAGCACATGGTGCTGTTCTAACAGGAGCGTTAGCGTCACGTCGTGGCAAAACGGACGCCTCTGGTCGAGTCAGGAGGCGTTGAAGCCTCCTATTCTAGACTATGGTGCCGCTCCTCAAACGCCCGGCCAGCGTTTGCGGTGCGGTTGCGGGGGGTTTGCAGAGCGTTAACCATTCAGACTTCATTATAGGCGTTTGTTGGGCGTTTTTAATGCTCGGCAAACGCCTAGCAAACGCCGCGAAACCACGCATGCGGCGTTTGCGGAGCGTTTGCCGAGCGTTAAAAAACGCTCCGTAAACGCCGGACCAACGCTTGCCAAACGCTATAGGGGCGTTTGGCAAGCGTTGGTAAAACAGTCAAGTGTGAACGAGCCCTTACACAAAGCCACAGGTTTTCATTGTGCACCATTACAACCCTCTTGCCACCAGCATCCTGACAACCAATGACATCGTCAGATGATAAGGAGGATGTCAGCTGCCTTCACAGCATCCTAGTTTGACCCTCCCCTGCCCCTCTCCATCAGTGCTGGGGTCACCTTAGCTCAGTGATGGAAAAAAACAGAGGGAGAGAAACACTGGAATACTAGTCAGTACCGGTGTGCAAAAGTGTATTTGCTTTGGAAGAATAAATCACCTCCATTGTTGGATGTCCTACGTGTGTGGATGTTGCTGCGTTATATAAAACTATTAGAATAGTTTTTCAGATTTTAGAATGGGGTGCCTCAAGACTGTCCATAATTTTAGAGGGTGCCTCAGGACTGTCCATAATTTTAGAGGGTGCCTCGGGACTGTCCTTAATTTTAGAGGGTGCCTCGGGACTGTCCTTAATTTTAGAGGGTGCCTCGGGACTGTCCTTAATTTTAGAGGGTGCCTCGGGACTGTCCTTAATTTTAGAGGGTGCCTCGGGACTGTCCTTAATTTTAGAGGGTGCCTCCGGACTGTCCTTAATTTTAGAGGGTGCCTCGGGACTGTCCTTAATTTTAGAGGGTGCCTCGGGACTGTCCTTAATTTTAGAGGGTGCCTCGGGACTGTCCTTAGTTTTAAAGGGTGCCTCAAGACTGTCCATAATTTTAGAGGGTGCCTCGGGACTGTCCATAATTTTAGAGGGTGCCTCGGGACTGTCCATAATTTTAGAGGGTGCCTCGGGACTGTCCTTAATTTTAGAGGGTGCCTCGGGACTGTCCTTAATTTTAGAGGGTGCCTCGGGACTGTCCTTAATTTTAGAGGGTGCCTCGGGACTGTCCTTAATTTTAGAGGGTGCCTCGGGACTGTCCTTAATTTTAGAGGGTGCCTCGGGACTGTCCTTAATTTTAGAGGGTGCCTCGGGACTGTCCTTAGTTTTAAAGGGTGCCTCGGGACTGTCCATAATTTTACAGGGTGCCTCGGGACTGTCCATAATTTTAAAGGGTGCCTCGGGACTGTCCATAATTTTAAAGGGTGCCTCGGGACTTTCCATAATTTTAAAGGGTGCCTCGGGACTGTCCATAATTTTAAAGGGTGCCTCGGGACTGTCCATAATTTTAGAGGGTGCCTCGGGACTGTCCATAATTTTAGAGGGTGCCTCGGGACTGTCCATAATTTTAGAGGGTGCCTCGGGACTGTCCATAATTTTAGAGGGTGGCTTGACTGAATAAAGGTTGAGAAACACTGGTGTAATGGCTCATGTACACGGGACATTTGGAAAATTCTTGTGAACGATGGAAACTGACTGCTGGAAAATGTAGGTAAAAAAAAACGTCTGTTTAGCCGTGTTTGCATACTGCGTTTTTTAAGATAACCTCAGGAGACCTTCCAAAATGCCCAGAATGCACTGAAAAGCAGTAAAAAAATTAACTATTTCAGACATTTTGAAAGAAATAGAGAGAGCAGAAGCAGAGAGAGCAGTATGTGTTGAGATGACCTGTCTTTTCCAGTTGTAGTCACTATGGATCCCATCATGAGCATAATGCGGCACGTTCTACCATTTTTTTTCCTTCACACAAAACCTGGAACTGACTGCGCCGGTGTACCGGGTCCTTTTGAATACATGGAAAACACTTTGCATGCATTTCTGATGATGAAAAAGGCTGTGGACAGCATCTGGATATGGAAAAGTAAAAAAAAACGCTTCTAAATGCAAACGCTTATAAACGTGGTTAGCCGCGTTTACAAGCATTTGGCATTTGAAACGCTGATAAAATCTACTCCTGAACGCAAGTTTGGTGAGTTAAAAAAAAAACAACTGTAAACTCAACTGCCTGTAAACGACGATGTGTACATGGACACCTAGGAAAACATTAGGGAGAGTTCAGGGGCTGCTAAAAAAAAGCTCCTGAACGTCAGTTTATCAGCTGCAGCATACATGAGCCCTAAGCATTCAAAGCACGCTGTCCTCTTCTTTGGGCACTAACCTGCAACCTCAAGAAGAAGCCGGCATGCCTGGAAAGGTCACACTACAGACTTTTTAGAAGGCAGTAAATGGTATCACCCTGAATCCGAGCATCTACAAAATATATATTTTTTTTCATAATAAATTTGAGAAAAAGAACAGGAACAATGAATTAGGACAATGGATACATAATGGTCAGAAGAGGCACAGTAGTCTGAGCATCATATGCGATCCTAAAACACACATTGAATATTGGATAAAAAAAAAAAAAAGATGTTTTCAACAGAGATGCGTAATATAACCTCTGAAGTATAAATGTTTAAGGAGAAGTAAAGTCTATACAGAGTAATGTAGGAGAAGTGCCGGTCAACAGCCATCTAGGAGCTGCTAAGAACTCTTTGGGAGGGGGCAACAGGGCAAAAAGGAAGGTGAATTGACGTCATGCGGTGAGTCGTGAGCTAGATGACGTAGGGATCTGAATGGCAGAGAACATGGCGCCGCGGGAGTGGTGGTACTGAGTATAGCCAATGAAAACTTCATGTGATGTTGACTGGGAGCATGTTCAGGTAGGGGCAAGCATCTACTAAATATGTTTTTCTGAATACAAAGAATGAGCGTAAGTGCGGGTTCTTGTGTTTGATACTGAATTATGCAGGGACGGGCTTGAGTGAGTCGGCAGGCGTGGCCGGTAATTGAGAAATTACATTGCCCTGACAGGAAAACTCCTTATACACACACATCCTCTTTTAAGACCCTTCCTGTAACATGGCTCCGCTCTTCAGACGCATTCTTCAACATGGGCACATCTATACTCTTATTGTCTTACTGCCCATAAATCTGCACAGAGCCCAAAATCACATTACAGGCATCCCCTGAGCACATGGTACCCATATGGAGGCTTTCAGGCACTTGTAAGTAGCTCTCTGAAAGACAAAAAGACTTCTGAGCAATAACAGTCCTTTAAAGGTCAATATTGATTGGCTTTGGGCTTATGTTGATGACATCAGCTTGAGCCGCTTTTGACATCATTCAAAATTTACTGATAGGCACAATTGACCTGCATTCTACTTACTATTGACCCTGGCCCTTAGTGGTCCCCCTCCTGTCCCCTTCGTGGTCCCCCTCCTGTCCCCTTCGTGGTCCCCCTCCTGTCCCCTTCGTGGTCCCCCTCCTGTCCCCTTCGTGGTCCCCCTCCTGTCCCCTTCGTGGTCCCCCTCCTGTCCCCTTCGTGGTCCCCCTCCTGTCCCCTTCGTGGTCCCCCTCCTGTCCCCTTCGTGGTCCCCCTCCTGTCCCCTTAGTGGTCCTCCTCCTGTCCCCTTAGTGATCCCCCTCCTATTCCTCACTTGGCCCCCTCCTTACCTGCAGTGGACCTCAGTTGGCCCCCTTCTGGCCCCCAGTGGACCTCCTTCTGACCCTCAGTTGGCCCTTTTCTGGCCCGTAGTGGACATCCTCCTGACCCACAGTTGGGCCCCTTCTGGTCCGCTATGGACCTCCTCCTGACCCACCTTTGAACCTGCTTCAAATTACTTTTAGTATTTCCATGGACTTGTATGAGAATGCGAAACCCATTTGAAGCAAATAAAAGTTCATTCACAAGTCTTAAGCGTACTCAAAACATGGCACTACCCAGAAGTCCTTTGTCTTTTTATTGGGCATCCCCAGCAATGTCCTTAGGTTTACTGCACCTGCATTACATCAAGAGCATCCATTCCCAAACCTGGGTTCTCCCAGGATTTTCTAGGTGTCCCTTGAGCTGTGGCTGATTGACCACCCATCTGATGGGGCCTCCATAGTTTCGTGACCGGCGCCACTGGACGGCATGACACTGGGGCTGTTGTTAGCTGTCATTGTGATTACCACTGTGAGGGGTGCCCTCTGGCTACCAATGTAAGAGCCGATTTTCCATGCTGACCCACAACAAATTGATTTGGTTAGGTTGCCCAACACCTGAAAATTATTTTAAGGGGTAAAAAGGATGAGAAAGACTGAGCGAGAATTGCAGAGTAAGTTTGCTCCATCACTGGAACTAAAGTGATTAGAATATTCAGACCATCCCATTCAGCAAGTGCCTCGCAGTATCTGCAGAACAGAAGCCAGTCAGCATCTGCGGTGAAGTTAAATAAAGTCTATAGTTCCACCTTATGATGTCTGTAGTTCCACCATAAATTAGAGGGATCATCAGAACTGGTAGGCCTTGGGAATTATGGTGAGCCTGGTTGTCTACCACCTAATCTTCCCATGTCCCCAGTGTTCCCCTGTGGTGTAGGTGTGACATTAACACCCATCCCTCTTTATCCCAGGGCACCGTCACATTTAATGATGTGGCCATCTACTTCTCTCAACGGGACTGGCGGCTGCTGGCAGACTGGCAGAGGAAGCTGTACCGAAATATCATGAAGGAGATTCACGGAGCTCTCACTGCACTTGGTAAGCTGTTTTCTGTACCATAAATGGGGAATAGGACAGGGGTGTAGAAATTAAAAAAAAAACTACTTGACCAGGGACTAAATCAGAGCCCCCAATCTACTTGTCCTTCATGACAATCTTCTTGTCCAGATAAAAAAAAAAAAAAATTGAACCAAAACCGTATTTAAATCGGAGGTGATACTAGGAATAATGGGATTTTAAAAACAAAATTGGCTTTATGGCGACTTAAATGTGTAATATTTTTGACATTGCGTTGTTGATCTTTTACCCCCCCCCCGCCTCTCTCCAGCATCAGACCTGGGGGCTAACAGGGAGAAGAGAGACCTTGCAGTGTAATGAGCACCGATTGGCTGCTCCTCAGGAAAGGTTGGGGCTAGGCCTTTCCTTTATCCATTTCGCTGCCAGAGCCATATTTGTGTTTTTTGCACAAGTTTAAAAAAATCATTTTAGGCCTGAAGATTGCATGATTTTACTGCAAAATTTTAGTAAAAAAATACAAGTAAGTTAATTTTAGGGCACAAAAAAGCAGTAAATTACCCTATTATTTTGTAAAACATAAAAGATGAGGTTGCAGCGAGTAAATAGATATCCAGCTTGTCAAATCTTAAATTTGTGTGCCCTCGTGAAATGGCGACAAATTTCAGTACCCTATATTTTCAGCACTTTTAAAGCTCCTTAAAGGGCATCAGTTTAGCGTTTACGGAGGAGGTCTGGTGGGGAATAGGGCAGGGGTGTGGAAATTTTCCGGGTTAGGACAAGGAGGGGAGTGGACGTGTCCACTCTCCTCCCTCCCCTCTAACTGATGCTCAGCCAGTCCCGGGCCCGAAGATGGGCAAGCAGAGCCTGGGCGACGTCACAGGCGGGTGGAGAGGTTGGCACTGTGTGGAAGCAATTGGGCGGCAGCGCTGCCACCCGAATGCTTCTCCCTGACAGCTTGCCCGCAGCAGGACTAAAGGTAGAAAAAAAACTACCTGCCCAGCGCCCGGAACTACATGTCCCAGGTGTCAGGCGATAGGAACCCAACATCCCTGTAGGATTCATAGAGGTGACACGGGCTGAGATTGGATAAAATAGCTGTATGGGCCCTCAGTTGTGGTATCAGTATTGGTAGCTTTTCTCCTATCCAAACCCACCAACCATATGCTTGCCTGTTTTGACCCACCCCCATTGTAATATCAATAATAGTGCATTCTGCCCCCACCATATGGTTGCCTGTCTTACCTGCCCCCAATATATTGATAAGTGTGCATTCTGCCCCCACCATATGATTTCCTGCTTTCTACCTCCACCATTGTGGAATAAATATTGATGCATTCTGCCCCCACCATATGGTTGCCTGTCTTGACCTGCCCCCATTGTTGTATCAATATTGGGGCATTCTGCCCCCACCATATGGTTTCCTGCCTTCTACCACCCTCATTGTGATATCAATATTCGTGCATTCTGCCCCACCTTATGGTTCCCTTTCTTGACCCAGCCCACCTCCCCTTTCTAGTATCAATATTGGTGCATTCTGCCCCTGCCATGTGTTGCCTTCCTTCTACCTCCCCCATTGTGATATCAATAATGGTGCATTCTGTCCCCACCATATGGTTGCCTGACTTCTACCTTCCCCATTGCGGTATCAATATTGATGCATTCTGCCCCCACCATATGTTGCCTACCTTCTGC
This sequence comes from Staurois parvus, assembly GCF_062004578.1. Classification (NCBI taxonomy): domain Eukaryota; kingdom Metazoa; phylum Chordata; class Amphibia; order Anura; family Ranidae; genus Staurois; species Staurois parvus. The sequence continues at coordinate 1,985,034 of NW_028319977.1, forward strand.
CTTCCCCATTGTGATATCAATAATGGTGCATTCTTCCCCACTCTATGGTTGTCTGACTTCTACCTCCCCCATTGTGATATCAATAATGGTGCATTCCTCTCCCACTCTATGGTTGTCTGATTTCTACCTCCCCTTGTGATATCAATAATGGTGCATTCTATGGTTGCCTGACTTCTACCTCCCCCCATTGCAGTATCAATATTGGTGCATTCTGCCCCACGAGTTGGGTTGCCTGTCTTGACCCGCTTTCGGCATGTGTTTCCTAAGCGCATTGCTTGAAGTTTCTGTACATTAACATGCTACTACCGAAAAATCGCCTCTATGGTGCTTCATGCACTCTGTGCTGCCAAGGTCATGGCCATGTGATGCCTTTAAGATATCCTGTTACCAGGTCAATAAAAATAAATCCCCCTATAAGATATGTGCATTTAACATATTTTATGCATGGTATATACCTGTGTCCTGAGACTTGTGCTGGGTGCCGCCATCTTGTATGTGACGTCCACTGCCTCAGGACTGACACTCAAATGACTATTAGTATCCACCTTCACTCCTTCCCAAAGAGCTACATAAAAGGTTATGTAAAGAGGGGAGCGGTGGGGGAGCTGGGTCAACACAGACAGTAATTAGACACTCCCAGTTAGCTATTTTCAACTTGAAAAATGTCCAGCCTTTAGTTAGGCAGCTTGAAAGGTCTGTTGCCTTTGTTAGAAAAGCCTCCCTGAATTCACTTTCCAGCAACTTGATATCCCTGGCCTCTGGGGCATGTACTGCACTTTCCTTCAGCCTGTCCAATAGAGCTGCCCTTAATGGCCACTAAATGGCCCTGTTCTTGTGGTACCTGGTGGGGTGCCAGGCTCCTGATGGCCAAATGGAGGGATCAAATGAATGGTGACTGAGGGACTGAGCATTAAAGTGGACCTGTTGCGTCGCCCAAAGCATTCTCCTACAGAATTAGTTGTGGATTCGAAAATAGTACACAGACAGGAACTGGTCGCACTGTATGACATCAGCCTTCACCGAACTTTATTGTTCTAGGACAAGATCACAGGAAGTCTCCCCCAAGGAGGCATGGTTGGTGAGAACTTCCCAAGATCTTATCTGGAACAACAAAGTTTTGTGACTTCTGATGTTTTTTTTGTTCCACATGGGGTGTGCTGTCAAGCCTCATCGGCCAGCACCTATAGTGGCAGAGGTGGGTGGACTGCTTATGAGCGACGGCTTCCTCTGGTATTTTAGGATAATGGCGTTGAGGTTTTTCCTCGCCTGTTATAGAGGAAATCACACAGTTTAACACCAGTAGTTCCTCTAACTATAATTATTATACAGGATATATATCGCGCCAACAGTTTGCGCAGCGCTTTACAAAATGAAGGCAGACATTACAGTTACAATACAATTTGGTACAAGAGGAAACAGAGGACCCTGCTCGTTAGAGTTTACAATCTAGAAGGAAGGGTTGAGTGTTACAAAATGTAATAGCTGTGGGGGGATGAGCTGATGGAGGAAATAAATGGTGGTTTACTAGGTAGAAGCAGGATAGTCTTCTTTAAAGAGAGAGGTTTTCAGGGATCATCTAAAGGTGGAAAGATTAGGAGACAGCTGGACAAATTGGGGTAGGGAGTTCCATAGCATGGGAGAAGCTCAGGAGAAGTCCTGGAGGCAAGCATAGGAGGAGGTGACACGGGAACTAGAGAGCAGAAGGTCCTGAGAGGATCAAAGAGAGCGGTTTGGTTGATATTTTGAGACCAGGTTGGTGATGTAGCTGGGGGCAGAGATGTGGATGGCTTTGTGAGTTGTTAGTATTTTGAATTTTATTTGTTGGGCGAGTGGAAGCCAGTGGAGGGATTGGCAGAGAGGGGTAGCAGACACTGAATGGTTGGTAAGGTGGATGAGCCTGGTAGCAGTATTCATGATGGACTGGAGGGGGGAGAGCCTATGTAAAGGTAAGCCAATGAGGAGGGAGTTGCAGTGGTCGAGGCGAGAGATGACCAGGGAGTGAATTAGGAGCTTTGTGGTATCATTGGATAAAAAGGGGAGTATTCATGAGATGTTGTGGAGGTTGAGGTGGCATGATTTGGACAGGGATTGGATGTGGACCTGAAAGGATAGTTCAGAATCCAGGGTTACCCCTAGCACCCTGGCATGCAGGGATGGGTTGATAGTGGTGCTATTGATCCTGACCGAGAAATCAGGGGAAGAGGCACATGGGGGAGGAAATATTATGAGCTCAGTTTTGGATAGATTGAGTTTTAGGAAGTGGTGTGACATCCAGTCGGATATGTCTGTTAGTAAATCGGTGATAAGTGAGGAAACTGATGGGGTGAGCTGAGGAACAAGATAGATTTGTGTGTCATCAGTATAGAAATGGTATTGGAAACCATGGGAAGCTATCAGCTGACCCAAGGAAGAAGTGTAAATCGTTAATAGGAGAGGTCCAAGGACAGAACCTTGGGGGACCCCGACAGTACGAGGAGTAGGAGAATTGTAAGTGACACTGAAGGTGCGGTGAGATAGGTAAGATTGGAACCAACGGGGAGAGTACAGTCATGGAGACCAAGTAAATAGAGTTTTTTGAGGAGGAGGGGGTGGTCAACTGTGTCAAAGGCAGTGGAGAGGTCCAAGATCAAGAGTACAGAATATATGGAACTAAGCCAGAAGTGTCTGCTTATGATAACACCAGGCTGTGTTCATTCCCCTCAGGATACGAGATCGCCAACCCCGGGACCCTGGTGAGGATTCAGCATGATGAACCATATTTCAGTGATGAACTCAGTAAGGAAGAAATGGCAGCGAATGGTGAGGATCTATAGCACTGTGCATACATCGCACCAGGGAACCCAATGTTGCTCTAATCTAATCCCAATCCCTTAAAGGCTGTGTCCACCATTTGCAAATGAAAAATAAATGCACCCCCATTTGCAAAAAAAAAAAGTGAACAGATTCCCTTATTCACACAAGCAAGGTGGATGGAAGGATCTTCCCCATCCTCTGTTTATTCTGACAGAAATGCCTCCACTGTCAGAATACACAGATCAGCACTACAGCCTATTGGCTGCAGCTCTGAACACAAGAGGAATATCCAGCAAGCTGATTTGAGAGAAGTCAATCATTAGATTGACTTCTCTGGAACGGCCATAGATGGATCAAAATTCAGCCAGTCCCTACTGAACTGGATGAATTTGGATCCATCTATGGGCAGCTTAAAGTGTGACTAAACTGCAGACACTGCATTCACTATATTTGGTCTCCCCGGACCCTGCATTCACTATATCCGGTCTCCCCGGACCCTGCTTTCACTATATCCGGTCTCCCCGGACCCTGCTTTCACTATATCCGGTCTCCCCGGACCCTGCATTCACTATATCCGGTCTCCCCGGACCCTGCATTCACTATATCCGGTCTCCCCGGTCCCTGCATTCACTATATCTGGTCTCCCCGGACCCTGCATTCACTATATCTGGTCTCCCCGGACCCTGCGTTCACTATATCCGGTCTCCGCGGACCCTGCGTTCACTATATCCGGTCTCCGCGGACCCTGCGTTCACTATATCCGGTCTCCCACAGTACACAGAACATGGAAATGCAATTATTTTTGGAAATAAATAATAAACTGCTAAATACCTTTTCTCATCAACAGTTAGAGCAGTCTTGTGACTTCAGTGTTCGACAGAGCACTGGTTAAAGCCTGTAGGAGGAGTTTTCCTTCTACTCTAGGAGGATGCAGAACCCCTTACCTCTGTCTGGAGAGTGCTGATTGGCCCTGTGCTGATCATATGCACTCTCCCAAGAAAAAATTTGCGCTAAACTGAGCATGTGACGTGTGACTCCACACGTGGGGGACACTGGAAGAAGGGGAGGATCAGAGAAATCAGGATCAAACAGCATTTTTACACAATGCAGAGGATTAACCCCTTAGGTTCCACAGTGAGTATAACAAGCATGCTTTACTGCATATACAGACTGATTTTACTGCTGTGGGTTTAGTAACACTTTAACTATGGGTGTAACATAATCAAAAAGTGGAGTTAGCCTTTAGTGCTCTTCCATACTAGCAGTTGAGGGGGATGGTAAAACCGAATGATTGATCTGCACTTTTACTGCCCCCCAACTGCTACACTCTGTGGCAGCAGAGGCCGTGGCCGGAGGTGTATACCTACTATGGCTGCAATGCTTTCTTTCGTGACAACAGCAGGAATTGTTCCCCCTGTCTTTCGGTGGGCCTAGCACCTGTTGAACGCCACCATTCCAGTGAATGGGGCTGCTCTGCAAATGCCTTGTGACTGTGTGCTATCTACACAGTCATAGTTACATAGTTAGTCTGGCTGTAAAAAGACAAAAGTCCATCCAGTTCAGCCATTAAAAAAAAAAAAGTTATAATCCTACACCCACATTTGACCCAGAGGAAGGCAAAAACCCAGCAAAGCATGATCCATTTTGCTCCTGCAGGGAAAACAAGTTCCTTCCTGTTCCCCCCGAGAGGCAATCGGATATTCCCTGGATCAACTTTACCTATAAATGTTATATCCAGTTATATTCTGTGTATCCAAGAAAGAATCCAGGACTTTTTTTTAAAGCAATCCACTGAGCTGGCCAGAACCAACTCTTGAGGGAGTCTATTCCACATTTTCACAGCTCTTACTGTGAAGAGCCCCCTTGTCCTCTGTGATGACCTCAGGGTGAATAACTCTACACCGAGTTCACTATATGAACCACTGATGTATTATACATGGTGATCATATCCCCCCTTATGTATTATACATGGAGATCATATCCCCCCTTATGTATTATACATGGAGATCATATCCCCCCTCATGTATTATACATGGAGATCATATCCCCCCTTATGTATTATACATGGAGATCATATCCCCCCTTATGTATTATACATGGTGATCATATCCCCCCCTTATGTATTATACATGGAGATCATATCCCCCCTTATGTATTATACATGGAGATCATATCCGCCTTATGTATTATACATGGAGATCATATCCTCCTTATGTATTATACATGGAGATCATATCCCCCTTATGTATTATACATGGAGATCATATCCCCCCTTATGTATTATACATGGAGATCATATCCCCCCTTATGTATTATACATGGAGATCATATCCCCCCTTATGTATTATACATGGAGATCATATCCCCCCTTATGTATTATACATGGTGATCATATCCCCCCCTTATGTATTATACATGGGGATCATATCCCCCCTTATGTATTATACATGGTGATCATATCCCCCCCCTTATGTATTATACATGGAGATCATATCCCCCCTTATGTATTATACACGGTCATCATATCCCCCCTTATGTATTATACATGGAGATCATATCCCCCCTTATGTATTATACATGGAGATCATATCCCCCCTTATGTATTATACATGGAGATCATATCCCCCCTTATGTATTATACATGTTGATCATATCCCCCTTATGTATTATACATGGAGATCATATCCCCCCTTATGTATTATACATGTTGATCATATCCCCCCTTATGTATTATACATGGAGATCATATCCCCCCTTATGTATTATACATGTTGATCATATCCCCCCTTATGTATTATACATGGAGATCATATCCCCCCCTTATGTATTATTCATGGGATCATATCTCCCCTTATGTATTATACATGGAGGTCATATCCCCCCTTATGTATTATACATGGAGATCATATCCCCCCTTATGTATTATACATGGAGATCATATCCCCCTTATGTATTATACATGGTGATCATATCCCCCCTTATGTATTATACATGGAAATCATATCCCCCTTATGTATTATACATGGTGATCATATCCCCCCTTATGTATTATACATGGAGATCATATCCCCCCTTATGTATTATACATGGAAATCATATCCCCCTTATGTATTATACATGGAAATCATATCCCCCCTTATGTATTATACATGGTGATCATATCCCCCCTTATGTATTATACATGGTGATCATATCCCCCCTTATGTATTATACATGGAGATCATATCCCCCCTTATGTATTATACATGGAGATCATATCCCCCCCTTATGTATTATACATGGAGATCATATCCCCCTTATGTATTATACACGGTGATCATATCCCCCCTTATGTATTATACATGGTGATCATATCCCCCCTTATGTATTATACATGGTGATCATATCCCCCCTTATGTATTATACATGGAGATCATATCCCCCCTTATGTATTATACATGGTGATCATATCCCCCCTTATGTATTATACATGGTGATCATATCCCCCCTTATGTATTATACATGGAGATCATATCCCCCCTTATGTATTATACATGGTGATCATATCCCCCCTTAATCTCCTCTTCTCAAGAGAGAATACATTCAGTTCCTCTAATCTTTCCTCATAGCTGATCTCCTCCATGTCTCTTATCAGTTTAGTTGCCCTTCTCTGTACTTTCTCCAGTTCCCCAATGTTCTTTTTGTGAATTGGTGCCCAAAACTGAACTGCATATTCCAGATGAGGTCTTACTAATGATTTGTATTGGGGGAAATTATATCTCTCTCTCTGGAGTCTATACCTCTTTTAATACAAGAGAGGATTTTGCTCGATTTAGACACCGCAGCTTGGCATTGCATGCCATTATTAAGCTTGTGATCTACCAGAACTCCCAGATCCTTCTCCACCATTGATTCCCCCCAGATCCTTCTCCACCATTGATTCCCCCCAGATCCTTCTCCACCATTGATTCCCCCCAGATCCTTCTCCACTATTGATACCCCCCCCGGATCCTTCTCCACCATTGACCCCCCCCAGATCCTTCACCATTGATTCCCCCAGTTGTACCCCCCTAGTATGTATGATGCATGTATATTCTTAGCCCCCAAGTGCAGAACCTTACATTTATCAATATTAAACCTCATTTGCCACATAGTTGTCCAAAGACGCAGCATGCTAGTACAGGGTTCAAACAGGCTTGTTTACGCTAGCTTTGTTTCCTGAAGAGCAAAAGGAAAGGTGGGGAAAAGGAATTATATCGTCTGCCCTGTGAAGAGTGATCTCAAATGCAGATTGCTCTTCAGAGAACCAAACTAGTGTTAACAAGCTCTTAAAGGGACTCATATGAGTCATATGAGAATAATGGTGGCTGCAGTTGCTGTAACTAAGGATCTACTGCATCATTTCCCCACCTAATATCTGAGTAAAGGTGGTGTACATTATTAATAAAATACAGTTGGGGAGCCTTTAGAAAATTGGGTAAACCTCTAAAATAATCTCTCTTCCATTCTCTGATAGACACAGTAGATATTGTAAATCTGGACTGTTGGGTTTATGGCACCACCTTCAGGAGTAGGACACTAAGCACAAATAACAAAGCACGGCCTGGTGGTGGCCCCCTGTTTGGTGACCAAACCACCATTTAATATAGAGAGCAGGAGCGGACTGTTCATTTGTTAACTCGGGCACTGCCCAAGGGCCCAGGGTCAGTAGGGAGCCCCATGAGAGAGATGCCCCTGGTACCTTTTTCATAGGCTTTTTTGAGTTTGGGCAAGGACACAGGGGCCCCATGATCCCCTATTGCCCGGTGGCCCCATGAGTTGTCAGTCCACCCCTGATAGAGAGTCCAGTTTTTCACCAAGTGTCAAGGAGTAAGGAACTAAGCTACATGCCGGGGGTCTTGGTGAAATGAAACATTCTGGATGATTTATAACCTTGGCAAAAATGAAGTTGCATGTAAAGAGGCCCCTGTAGTGTGAATTTTACCGACGCTCTTCTGTTCCCTTCAGCCTGGGTTTCACAGCTGGAAGAACGCAGGGCTGCCGCCTCAGATAATGTGCCGGAACTGCCGCCCGTCAAACCCGACATCTTACTGCGGGTGAAACTGGAGGGCATGACCAACGAGCAGAGCAGCCAGACCCATGCGCCAAAAATGGAGGAGGAGGGCGAAAACTCCAGTAAGTATTAGTGGTGCACCGAAATGAAAATTCTGGCGACGAAAATTCAAAATGCACTTGTCCGAAAACCGAAATGCGCAGTTTTTAAAAATGAATATATATTTTTTGGGAAAAAATACACAGATTAAAAAAAAAACAATATATACCCCATTTGTTTTGTAAAATATGAAAGGGGATGTTGCGGCGAGTACATAGATACCCAGCATGTCACGCTTTAAAATTGCGCACGCTCGTGGAATGGTGTGAAACTGCGGTACTTAAAAATCTCCATGGGTGATGCTTTAAAAATATCTACAGGTTAGCAGTGTAAAGTTACAAAGGAGGTCTAGTGCGAGAATTATCGCTCTTGCTCTGACGTTCGTGGCGATACCTCACCTGTGGGGTTTGAACACCGTTTATGTATGTGGGCATGGCCTACATATGCGTTCACCACTACGGGCGAGCATGGGGGGGGCACTTTAAACTTTTTTTTTTTTTTTTATGTGTAGACATGAATACCACATATTAAAAGTTATATACAAAAACAGTTTCAATTCTAAGAATACCAACTGAGATTCACACTTGGTTAGGTAAATGTAGTATACTCCCTACATGTTTCGCCCTCACAGGCTCTTTTTTAGGTCATTTTCATCTAGCTCTGTGAGCTTTCACATCCAGGGTGAGCCATTGAGTCCCATATATATGTATATATATATTTGATTAAATACCCTGTATTGGATATATTGAAGTTGTTTGGTAATTGAACAGGTTTTTTTTATATATACTTTTAGACTGCCTTGGCCGTAGAAATTTCCTCAAAAAATGTCCCCTGAAGAAGCCCGTGAGGGCGAAACATGTAGGGAGTATACTACATTTACCTAACCAAGTCTGAATCTCAGTTGGTATTCTTAGAATTGAAATTGTTTTTATGTTTTTGTATCTTTTCCTTTCTTGTTTTACCAAAATACAAAATAAAAATTATGTAACTTTTAATGTGTGGTATTCATGTCTATGCACCCTGAAAGTCCCATCTTCTCTATTGATTATTTGCAATTTTAAGGGATGTGGTGCAATAATCATGTCTGGTCACTTGCTCGCCACTTCACTGTTTCATTTTTTTTTTATGTATTTAATGGTTTTTTTGTTTTGTTTTTTTGCACTGTCCCTTTAAAAAATTTTTTTTATCACTTTTATTCTTATCACAAAAAATGCATGCAGCCCTTGTGTTAGAAATAAGTAGTGACAGGTCCTCTTTATGGTGAGATGTGGGGTCAATAAGACCCCTCATCTTTCTTCTGCAATGTAAAGCATTGGATCAAAAAAAAAGCATTGATCTAGTGCTTTAAAAAAAAAAAAAAGAAAAGGCTGGAACAGGAAGTGACATCGCTCCAGTCCTCCAGGGGCATAGAGATGAGTGGTGGCCATCTTTCCTTTACTCATCTCTATGCCCAACATTGGGATCGATGGTTTTTCAGGGACGGCTGAGAACTACCGAGGGGCGGGGTTTTTTCTGCACCTGTATCGGTGCTTTTTTTTTAAAATTTCGGCCAACGCCCGAAAGGGGTGTTTTCGGCTGAAACGTTTCGTTCACCGAAATTTCGGTGCATCCCCAGTAAGTATGCAGCTATTGGGTCACATGAAGTGCTGTAAGCCTTAGCAACCAATCGGGTTTCAGACTGCTGTAGTCAGGGGCCACCCAAATGAAAACGTTTTAGAATATTAGGAATTTTCTGTTCATTTTTGATGGTCGTCATGTTGATTGAATTGTAGTAGAAGTCAAGCTCCAAACAGATGTTAGAGCTTGACGTTTGCCTTCCCTGGCTAGAGGACATCCAGCATCATCTAGCCCTCCCCAGCCTGACTGTCTCTGTCCCGCCCTTTTGATTAAATGGGTTTCAGGTAATTCAATCACAGAGGCCTAGCATCGCATGTGAGCTTTAGCTAGGGTGGTCTTCATGCAAATACAGATTAATTGGGAACACCCTCTGCTCCAGACTGACGCCCACCCATCAAGGCATCTTGATGTTAGAATAACTCCTCCCACTGCTTGCATCAGGGCTTGGGGGTCTCTTGAGAGGAGTACTGAGGCACGTGTGGTGATATTTTTAAGAAGCTATGTACAGCATCCTGCTGATCCCTTCCACCGGCCGTGATCTGCCTGCATTGCATAATAGAAGAACAGAGAGCCAGACATCAGGGGGTCTACAATACAGTATGCACTGCAAATGGAAATTTTTTATTAAAAAATGACATTAGCACAGTTTACTATAATTCAGTTATAAATGAACACAGTGAGTGATCGGTATCAATCACTCACTGTGTTCGTTTAATAAAAAACAAAAAAAAACAAAGGGGCTGGTAAATGAAATATTTACTGGCCCCTTCCCCCGCTCTCTCTCCTGGAACGATCCCTGCAGCAGCTGGTGGGAGGTAAAAGAGGGGAAGCAGACAGTGTTGCAAGAACGAAGGAGCCCAGGGGAAGCACACAGGTTTGCTTGGGAAGGGGAACCTGGACAGGAGGGACAGCATTTATTGGAACCGATCCAATGTAGTCCCCCCCTGGGCAGCACAAGGAAGGGGACCCTGGACAGGAGGGACAGCATTTATTGGAACCGATCCAGTGTAATCCCCTTCCCCCCAGGCAGCACAAGGAAGGGGAACCTGGACGGGAGGGACAGCATTTATTGGAACCAATCCAATGTCGTCTTCCCCCTGGGCAGCACAAGGAAGGGGACCCTGGACAGGAGGGAGGACAGCATTTATTGGAACTGATCCAATGTAGCCCCCCCCCAGGCAGCACAAGGAAGGGGACCCTGGAGAGGAGGGACAGCATTTATTGGAACTGATCAAATGTAGGATAAGCTCACTTTTTCTTTAGGGTTATATATGCAATAATATTTAACCACTTCCAGTCCGGACACTTTCACCCCCTTCCTGCCCAGGCCAATTTTCAGCTTTCAGCGCTATCACACTTTGAATGACAATTGCGCGGTCATGCAATACTGTACCCATATGAAATTTTTTGCATTTTTTTGAGACAGATACATCTTTATTTTGGTGGTATTTATTCACCACTGGGATTTTAATTTTTTTCCTATATAAATGAAACAGTCCAAACATTTTTAAAAAAAGTGTTTTTCTTCTAAAATTTTGCAAATAAATAATCTTTCTTCATAAATCTTGGCCAAAATGTATTCAGATATCTTTTTAGTAAAAAAAAAAAAAATAACCCAAATTGGTTTATTACCAAAAATGATAATTTTTCTTTACATTTTTATTTTTATTTTTTATATCTTTAATTGTTTTTTTTAACATACTGTCACCCTAGCAGTACAGTGTCACCATAGTGACGCTGTACGAATTGTGGGGGGTGGTGATGATTTTTTTTTTTCTTTTTTTTTTTTTACACTGATTGCTTTTACAGCCTTTATGGGTGTAAAAGCAATCATGTCTCCTTCTCTGTGGCTGCATTCCTGCAACCATTGAGAAATACTGTGTGAGCTGTGATTGGTCACAGCTTGTCACATGGTACAAGGCTGTTGTGAATAGCCTTGTACCATGTGACCTCTGTGATCATTCACAGATTTCACTAGAAGTAAGCAATGGTGGCAGAACTGACATCTTGCTTACTACTATTCATGTGATCACGGATTGGCCAATCAGGGATGACATGATCGGGACCTCACACAGAGGTCCCTTACAGCAGGCACCGGATCGCGGTGCCACGTACTCCCAAGGAGCGCACACAGGCAGAGAAGCGGGGAGGATGTTTATAAACGGCAACCCGCTCCTACAATGCTCCCGTCTGGCTGTTTATATACACGGGCCGGAAGGGAAGTGGTTAAAGGATAAGTTCACCTTGCTTACTACTATTCATGTGATCACTGATTGACCAATCAGGGATGACATGAATCAGGACCTCACACAGAGGTCCCTTACAGCGATCGGTGTCCTCAGGACACAGCGGCACCGGATCGCGATCCCAGGGAGCGCGCACAGGCTGTAAATGCGGGCGCCGTTTATGAACGGCAACCCGCCCCCTGCACTGCCACCATCCAGCCGTTTATGTACATTGGCCGGACGGGAAGTGGATAAGATAGTGGGGAGCTGGTGAATAATCTACATCTTATAATATACTGGTGTTTATTAGATTTTATACATTGAGCAGAACATTAGTCTGCCCCGAACAGGAGCTTACTGTGTAGTACAAATGTCATTCATATACTCACTATCGTCGTCCTGATCAGACACCGGTTAAAAGGGAACCCAGGAAAACCGCTCCCCTCAACTTCCTAAGGCTGCCCCAGTATTCCAGTGCCACTGTACTAGTAGCCAGCTGCATTTACAATTCATGTAATCGTTTTGTAGAAAATAAAGAGGTAGATTTCCTGTGAAGGGAAGGTGGTGACGGGTGACAACGTTTAGCTGGAGCAGGAGTACATACTTGCCTTGCTATAATATGAGCCATTTACATTATGCTGACCACATGTACATGCATTTAACCCCTCGCCTACAGGGCACTTATACCCCCTTCCTGCCCAGGTCAAATTCCAGCTTTCAGCGCTGTTGCACTTTGAATGACAATTGCGTGGTCATGCAACATTGTACCCATATGAAATTTTTATAATTTTTTTGTGACAGAGCTTTATTTTGGTGGTATTTAATCACCTCTGGGTTTTTTATTTTTTCTTAAACCAAAAACCACTGAAAATTTTGAAAAAAAAAAGTTTTTTCTTAGTTTTTGTTATAAAATTTTGTAAATAAGTGATTTTTCTCCTTCACTGATGTGCGCTAATGAGGCTGCAGTGATGGACACTGATAGGCTGCACTGATGGACACTGATAGGTGGCACTGAGGAGGAGGCACTGGTAGGTGGCGCTGATGGGCATTGACAGGCATCACTGATGGGCACTGAAAGGCAGCACTGATACATGGCACTGATAGGCGGCACTGATTGGCATTTATAGGTGGCACTGACTGGCACTGATGGGTGACACTGAAAGGCAGCTCAGATGGGCACTGATATGTGGCATTGATGTGCACTGGTAGGCACTGATGGGCACTGGCACGAGGCACTGATTAGCACTGACACAAGGCACTGATGGACACTGACAGGTGGCACTGCTCTGATGATCTGTGTACATGTCCCCTCTGCGAAAGTCTGATTACCGGCTCTCCTCTCCTCTGTCAGCGTGACAGTTCGTGGGGAGAGAAATGCCGATAACCGGCAGTTCCCTGTTTACATGTGATCAGCTGTGATTGGACGCAGCTGATCACATGACCGAGCCGACATCTTTGGCTCTTTCCGTGGATCGGTGATCCGCTGTGTCCGAGGGACACAGTGCACTGCCAATTGCCACGCTGTGCGCTCCCTGAGCCTTGCATGCGCGGTGAGAATGGGAGGATGTCATATGACGTCCTCCCAGAACGAGAGAACCACCTTGCATCCGTCATATTACTATATGGCGGGCGGGAGGTGGTTAAAAAGGTATTTCTGGAGGAAAAAAATATTCTGTACATCTCTTCCACGCCTGGCAAATGCTCTCTGAGGAGCGGTCTGAACACAGATCGTTCTTCAGAGACATAAGCAAATGTAAATAAGCTCTTAATCACTTGCCCTTCAGAAGATTTACCCCCCCCCCCCTTTCCCGACCAGGCCATTTTTTGCGATACGGCGCTTTAACTGATAAATTACGCAATGCTGCACCCAGAAGAACATTTATGTCCTTTTTTCCCACAAATAGAGCTTTCTTTCGGTGGTATTTGATTACCTCTGCGTTTTTTATTTGTTGTGATATAAACAAAAAAAGACCAACAATTTTGAAAAAAAAAAAAGTTTTTGACTTTTTGCTATAAAACATATCCAATTAAAAAAAAATTCAAAAATCAAATGTTTTCATATATTTCGTCCAGAATGTATTCTGCGAAATGTCTTTGCTAAAAAAAAAAAAAAAAAATCCCAATACGTGTATATTAATTTTTTTACGTGACATTTACAGCATCTACCAATGGCGGTATAAATACCGGAATTTTCATTTTTTTTTTATATACTAGTAATGGCGGCGATCAGTGACTTATAGCAGGAGTGCAGCGGGCATTCTGACACTGGGGGGGACTGACTGCCATTGACATCCCCAGTGACACCAATACAGTGCTCAGTGCTAATAAATAGCAATGACACTGGGCAGGAAGGGGTTAACATCTAGGGTGATTAAAGGGTTAACTGTGTTTTCCTAAGGAGACATGCTGCTTTGTATTTCTGCGATGCAGAGAGATACAAGGCAGCATGTCCATGCTGACAGGAGAGAGATCTTTGTTTTTTATGCACAGATCTCTCCCGTCTCAGCCTTGCCGACGATCACCGAGTCCCAGATGGGAATCGCCGGCCAGGATCCGGTGATTGACATCCAGCAGCCAACAGCGGTGCGGGTAGGGCGGTGCGCATGCCTCCTACCCATAATTTCAAATCACGTATATTTACATGGTTTTGCACAGCCCCTGCCACCCTGTAGAAGTGTATCTGCTATGGAATGACTCTGGTTAAAGTGGTTGTAAACCCTTACATATCCCCAGTGAAGTGACCGGCCTCAGGTGATGCACAGAGATGAAACAATTCATCCTACACAAGTTGTGCCTGTTTATCTGCAGTCTTCTTTACATCTGTTAAAGTGCTGGATTTAAAAAGCTTGTCTGAGAGTTCAGGAAAAGAGGGAGGTAGAGCTGAAGTTTCACTCTGCAGAGCTCAGTGAGGAGAGTTCTGAAAGCTGATTGGAGAGAAGAGACAAACACCCCTCCACCCAGCACACAGGAACAGAGCTGAGGCTGTCAATCACAGACTGTGTGCTTGAGCTTCCTACACATCTCCATTTTTCTCTTGGTGACAGGAAAAACCTGTCAGAAGTGATTCATGAAGATCAGAGGAACAAAGCAGCAGACAGAAATCACACTTGGTGCTCTGCATTAAGACAAGTACACACTATAGAGGGATATGCTTTGTTCATATTTAATGTCTGAGGTTTTGTAACCACTTTAAGGTGTCCTTTTTTTCACCCAACACAAAACAGTCCCAGGCATTCTATGCCAGTTTGTAGCCGATGCTGGTGAGGTTGTTTTTTTTTTTTTTCCAGCCGGTAGGATGAGGGATCATAAATATTTTATAGAAAAGAAATATATATTTTTGAAGGTGAAATCCAAGCAGGTATAATAGTCTACCAGTGTATGTGTTTTTAACCACTTGATAACCGGGCTATAGCTGAATGATGGTTACAGCGTGGTTGTCCAGTTCTGGGAGGGCGTCATATGACGTCCTCCCAGAACGTGCCCCCAGCGGCATGCACCTGGCGATCTTCATGATCACCTACGGACACAGCTGATCACGTGATGTGGTAAAAGGCCAATCACAGCGGCCTTTTACCACGTGATCAGCTGTGTCCAATGAAACAGCAGATCACCGGGTAAATGCAGTTGCCGGTTGTCGGCTGCACTTTCTTCACACTGTCAGAGCGTGAGGAAGGTACTGCCGAGAACTAGCAATTGTCAGAAAAGAGATTGGCACTGATCATCAGTGCCTTGATGATCAGTGCCCAGCAGTGCCACCCACCTGTGCCCCCCATCAGTGCCGCCTATCAGTGACCATCATTGCTGCATATCAATGCAGCATCATCAGTGCTGCCTATCCGTGCCACCTATCAGTGCCCATCATTGCTTCATATCAGTGCAGCATCATCAGTGCTGCCTATCAGTGCCCATCAGTGCTGCATACCAGTGCTGCCTATCAGTGCCCATCAGTGCTGTTTATCAGTGCCCATCATTGCTGCATACCAGTGCAGCATCATCAGTGCCAGCTCATCAATTCCTCCTTCCATCATCAGTGCCCATCAGTGCTGCCTATCCATGTCACCTTATCAGTGCTGCCTATCAGTGCCACCTATCAGTGCTGTTTATCAGTGCCCATCATTGCTGCATACCAGTGCAGCATCAGTGCCAGCTCATCAGTTCCTCCTTCCATCATCAGTGCCCATCAGTGCTGCCTATCCATGTCACCTTATCAGTGCAGCCACATCAATGAAGGAGACAAATTACCTGTTTGCAAATTTTATAATAGAAACAAAGAAAAACTTTTTTTTTTTTTCAAATATTTGGCTCTTTTTTTGTTTATACCGCCATTGGTAGATGTCACGTAAAATAATTAATATACACGTATTGGGATTTTTTTTTTTTTTTAGCAAAGACATGTCGCAGAATACATTCTGGGCGAAATATATGAAAACATTTGATTTTTGAATTTTTTGTTATTGGATATGTTTTATAGCAAAAAGTCAAAAACATTGTTTTTTCAAAATTGTTGGTCTTATTTTGTTTATAGCGCAAAAAATAAAACACCCAGTGGCGATTAAATACCACCAAAAGAAAGCTCTATTTGTGTGAAAAAATTATATTGCACGACCGCGCAATTGTCATTCAAAGTGCGACAGCACTGAAAGCTGAAAATTGGCCCAGGGAGGAAGGGGGTAGAAGTGCCCGGTAGGCAAGGGGTTAAATAAGCTATTTGATTCTGTTTTTTCATGACTAATTTTACTATGGCATGGGTGTTGTCTTTGTAGCATATTGAGGCCTTGGGTGGAGAAAAAAAATGAGAATTGCTGTTACAGATACCTTAGAAACATAGAAAAGTGACGGCAGAGAAGGTCCGAGTGGTCCATCGAGTCTGCTCCTTTTTTGTGTGTGTGTTTTTTGGGAGGGGTGGTTTGGCGTTATTTTTTTTTGTTGTTTTTTTTTCTTTTTTTGGTTGGTTTGTTTTTTGTGTTTGTTTTTTTTGTTTTGGGGTTTTTCTTTTTGGTAACTTTTTTTTTTTTTCTCGCTGAGTATAGATCTACGCTT
This sequence comes from Staurois parvus, assembly GCF_062004578.1. Classification (NCBI taxonomy): domain Eukaryota; kingdom Metazoa; phylum Chordata; class Amphibia; order Anura; family Ranidae; genus Staurois; species Staurois parvus. The sequence continues at coordinate 2,001,840 of NW_028319977.1, forward strand.
GTCTCAAGCATGGTTGAACTTATTTACTGTTAACTGGCTCACCATCTCTGCCGGACGTTTATTCCAAGCATCAACCTTAAGGTTGATTTACTAAAACTGGAGAGTGTGAAATCTGGTGCAACTCTGCATAGAAACCAATCAGCTTCCAGATTTTATTGTCAAAGCTGAATTGAACAGAAACGAGGTGCAATTCCTGTCCGAATCACATGTCTCCCCCTACAGCTCCTGTGTGAACCTAGGCTTTTCATAGTGACTTCAGCCTGGGTTCACACAGGAGTGGTGGGGGGGACCACATGTCATTCGGATAGGAATCGCACCACATTCCTGTTTAAATCTCATGCGATTCTTTGCCGTGCCATTTTAGCCCATTCATTTTGTATGGGCTCAAATCGCACCGCAAAAGGTATCGGCGAGTACTTGAGCGCAAGTATCGGTACCCTAATAGGTATGATGGTCAGGTGTCCACAAACTTCTGGCCGTCTAGGGGGAGATTTACTAAACCTGGATCATGCAAAATCTGGTGCAGCTCTGCATAGGAGCCAATCAGCTTCCAGATTTTATTGTCAAAGCTTACTTGAACAAGCTGCAGATGGAAGGTGATTGGCTACCATGCACAGCTGCCCCAGATTCTGAGTGCTCCATTGTTAGTAAATCAGCCCTCTTGTTTGTTTCCATGATGCTATTTCACTCCTGGTTCTCCCCCATGCAGGCAATGCGGTGTTCAATCCAGACCTGGCGCTATGGATCAAGCAGGAAGAAGCACATTCCTTCCCGGAGAAAGAGGACGGGACATTACCTGCTGTGGAAGGTGAGCAGAGAGCACGTGAATTAGACCTTCCTTAGACCAAGGCTGGCACTGAGTGTGTCCAGTGAGCCCATCAACACGGGAGCTCCGCCTACAAAGTTCAGAGCAGAGGCGGACTGACCATTTGGAAACTCGGGCAATGATCAAGGGCCCTGGGTCAGTAGAGGGCCCCATGAGATGCCCCTGGTACCTTTTTCAAAGGCTTTTTTGAGTTTGGGAAAGGACACAGGGGCCCCATGATCCCCTATTGCCTGGGGGCCCCATGAGTTGTCAGTCCGCCCCTGGTTCAGAGCTCCACCTCTAAAGGAGTAGCTGAGTTACATCCCCTGCAGTGCCTGTGTGTAGCTGCAGCGTTTTTGGGGGGATGTGAGTCGGAGGGAGGGTGTGGGCATGGCACAGCTTGGACATTGAAGATAGAGGCTCAGACAGGGCAGACACCTCGGAGGCCAGCTTTTGCCAGCAGGTTTCAGTCCAAGACTGGTATATTTTAACCCCTTCCCGTCGACGTAACACAAATATGTGGCCTCACAGAACTGGGTTTTTTTCCGTGGGGGACGCATATTATTATTACTATACAGTATTTATAAAGCGCCAATAGTTCGCTCAGCGCTGTAATTTACGCTGCATATTTGCGTACCTGTCTTTGTGCTGGGAGCGCTCCGCACAGTGCGCTTCCAGCACAAAGACCGCGGTGTCACTGAGAGACCCGGGTCCCATTCTAGCGATCTGGACCCTGGACTCCCGATTCCGGATCACACGGTCGCTGTGATAGCCTCTGATTGGCTATCACAGTGATCAGTCACTGTGCAGCACAGCCCCCTTGTTTTTTTTTTTTTGCTCTATAAATAAAGGAGAGAGAGATACATTGTATCTCTCTCTCTCCTTGCAAAGAGGGGGAAAAAAAAACTGTTAAAAAATAAATATAGATTAAAAAATAAAATAAAGAAAAAAAAATACATAGATCAAGGTTTGATTTAGTTCAGTGCCAGGGTTAGTGTTTGTGTCAAAGGTCAGGATTGTTTTTTTTTTTTTTTTTTTAAATTAGTGTCAGTGTGTTTTAGGTAAAAAAACAAAAGTGCACTATTGTTTCTGGGCTGTACTACGGGTAGAAATAACATACACATATATGGTATTGCTGCGATCGTCAAGAGCTGGAAAACTTATTTTGGGTTGTTCTTTTGTGGTAGGTTATGGTCGTAACAAAAACACCCAGCTAAATTTAAAAAAAAATATATATTTTTTTTTTACTATTTTGGGACAGTTTTCCTTTGATGATTTGTACTGAAAAAAAAAACTAGTATAATCCACCTGGATGTACAAAGTACCGTATTTTTCGCTCCATAAGACGCACCTGACCATAAGACGCACCTAGGTTTTAGAGGCAGAAAACAGGAAAAAAAAATTCTGAACTAATGGACTGCAGACATAGTACAGGGGATGACCAGAGACTGCGGACAGCACAGGGATGACCAGAGACTGCGGACAGCACAGGGATGACCAGAGACTGCGGACAGCACAGGGATGACCAGAGACTGCGGACAGCACAGGGATGACCAGAGACTGCGGACAGCACAGGGATGACCAGAGACTGCGGACAGCACAGGGATGACCAGAGACTGCGGACAGCACAGGGATGACCAGAGACTGCGGACAGCACAGGGATGACCAGAAACTGCGGACAGCACAGGGATGACCAGAGACTGCGGACAGCACAGGGATGACCAGAGACTGCGGACAGCACAGGGATGACCAGAGACTGCGGACAGCACAGGGATGACCAGAGACTGCGGACAGCACAGGGATGACCAGAGACTGCGGACAGCACAGGAGATGACTGCTGACCTTTGGGGAGGGGGGGGGAGCGGGTACCTGAATTTGACAGGTACCCGCTCTTACTTCCGCAGAGTTGTTCATTGACCTTACCTGTTCCTCTATCCAGCCGTGCGCTGTCTTCCCGGCTTCTGTAATGGCGCTCGGCGTGACAGCCGGGTGCCCAGTGCGCATGGGCAAGAAGCACTTGCTCTTTGTGATTGGTCCGGCGGCTTCTGGGATCTGTTTGTGTCCTAGGTACCGCCTTACCATTCACAAAAAGCACCGCTTCTCGCCCATGCGCACTGGGCACCCAGGTGTCATCCCAGCGCCCACACTACAGAAGCCGGGAAGACAGCACGCCGCTGGATAGAGGAACAGGTAAGGTCAATGAACAACTCCAGGGAAGTAAGAGCGGGTACCTGTCAAATTCAGGTACCCGATCCCCCCCCCCTCCCCAAAGGTCAGCAGTCATCTCCATAAGGTCCCGCTGCAGAGCTGAGCGGCCGGCCTGGTATTCTGACGCGGTGGTGGAAATACCGGACGGGCCGCTCCATATTCGCTCCATAAGACGCTCTGACATTTTCCCCCCTTTTTTTGGGGAAAAAAAGTGCGTCTTATGGAGCGAAAAATACGGTAGTTTTGTGATATGTACGGTTTTACTAACACAGGTCAAAGTTGTAAAATTGTGCTTAGGAGTTAAGATTTGTTTTACCCTTAGGTGTGAAGGGGTTAAATAGCAGACAAGTGTTTTTAAGCCAGTACACTTTAAAGCGGAGTTCCGCCCATTTTTAAAAGTTTCTTCCGTCTACATGCCCACCCGCAGTGTATGCCTAAATGGATAGTAATATATTATTTTTTTTTTTCTATGTCTGTGTATGTTGCACTTCCAGTTCGGCCGCCTAGGCGATGTCATCATAAGGTGATTCCCATGGACTCCTGGGATATCGGCATCATCTATCCCAGGAGTCCAAGCGAATTGACTAAAAATGAAAAATATTTCCTAGACCGCATTCGACTTCCGGGTCTTCTGATTGACAGGTTGCCATAACAACAGGGTGGGAACTTCCGCCAATGCCACCTTTGCCGTAGCAACCTTCAATCGACAAACTGCGCTGCGCAGTGTCATTACTGCCCAGGTGCGAGATCGGGAGGTGCATGCTGGGTAGCCAGATGCACCGAATCCCGGAAGTGAACAGGAGCGGGTTTCAGACGCCCACATCTACCATGGCCCCTGCCTGCTGACAAAATTGTGCGATCGATTAGAGACGTAAGAATAACCGGTATAAATACAGTTCTAACAACAGCCAATTATTTCAGTACAAGTAATAACAATCATGATGGTGCTTTTAAAAAAAAACATTTCTGTGGAGACTGGAGTTCTGCTTTAACTGGTATTATTGGATCATATCTTGTAGCTGCTGACATAAAAGGACACGTATGTGTCTGGGGATGTAGCACCATCCTCACCTGGGATAATTCTTCACTAGCCTTGGGGTTCCTGGTGCTTGCATACTAACTGTGGACAGATGGCTATGTTGCCTTCCGCTTTGCAGCAAACTGCGCATGCGCATGTCGCACTGCACTTGGTACCGCAGTTTTCTGGAACCTGTGAGGTGTCCCAGAAGACTGCTGGGAGGGGGGGAGAGAGGATCGCTTAGGCGGTCCAAGCCGAACTGGGATCTGAACTGGAAGAGAATGAGGGAGAGAGAGAATGAGGGGAGGGAGGGAGAGAGAGAATGAGGGGAGGGAGGGAGAGAGAGAATGAGGGGAGGGAGGGAGAGAGAGAATGAGGGGAGGGAGGGAGAGAGAGAATGAGGGGAGGGGGGGAGAGAGAGAATGAGGGAAGGGAGGGGGAGAGAGAATGAGGGGAGGGAGGGGGAGAGAGAATGAGGGGAGGGAGGGGGAGAGAGAATGAGGGAAGGGAGGGAGAGAGAGAATGAAGGAAGGGAGGGAGAGAGAGAATGAAGGAAGGGAGGGAGAGAGAGAATGAGGGGGAGGAGGGAGAGAGAGAATGAGGGGAGGGAGGGAGAGAGAGAATGAGGGGAGGGAGGGAGAGAGAGAGAATGAGGGGAGGGAGAGAGAGAGAGAGAGAATGAGGGGAGGGAGAGAGAGAGAGAGAGAATGAGGGGAGGGAGAGAGAGAATGAGGGGAGGGAGAGAGAGAATGAGGGGAGGGAGAGAGAGAATGAGGGGAGGGAGAGAGAGAATGAGGGGAGGGAGAGAGAGAATGAGGGGAGGGAGAGGGAGAGAATGAGGGGAGGGAGAGGGAGAGAATGAGGGGAGGGAGAGAGAATGAGGGGAGGGAGGGAGAGAATGGGGGGGGGGGGTGAGGGAGGGGGGGGATGAGGGGGAGGATGAGGTGGGGGGAGAGAATGAGGGGAGAGAGAGAATGAGGGGAGGGAGGGAGAGAGAGAATGAGGGGAGGGAGGGAGAGAGAGAATGAGGGGAGGGAGGGAGAGAGAGAATGAGGGGAGGGAGGGAGAGAGAGAATGAGGGGAGGGGGGGAGAGAGAGAATGAGGGAAGGGAGGGGGAGAGAGAATGAGGGGAGGGAGGGGGAGAGAGAATGAGGGGAGGGAGGGGGAGAGAGAATGAGGGGAGGGAGGGAGAGAGAGAATGAAGGAAGGGAGGGAGAGAGAGAATGAAGGAAGGGAGGGAGAGAGAGAATGAGGGGGAGGAGGGAGAGAGAGAATGAGGGGAGGGAGGGAGAGAGAGAATGAGGGGAGGGAGGGAGAGAGAGAGAATGAGGGGAGGGGAGAGAGAGAGAGAGAGAATGAGGGGAGGGAGAGAGAGAATGAGGGGAGGGGAGAGAGAGAATGAGGGGAGGGAGAGAGAGAATGAGGGGAGGGAGAGAGAGAATGAGGGGAGGGAGAGAGAGAATGAGGGGAGGAGAGGGAGAGAATGAGGGGAGGAGAGGGAGAGAATGAGGGGAGGGAGAGAGAATGAGGGGAGGGAGGGAGAGAATGGGGGGGGGGTGAGGGAGGGGGGGATGAGGGGGAGGATGAGGTGGGGGGAGAGAATGAGGGGAGGGAGAGAGAGAGAGAATGAGGGGAGGGAGGGGAGAGAGAGAATGAGGGGAGGGAGAGAGAGAATGGGAGGGGAGGAGAGAGAGGGGAGGGAGGGAGAGAGAGAATGAGGGGAGGGAGGGAGGGGTGGGAGGGGGAGGGAGAGGGTGGGGAGAGAGATAGAGAGAGGGGTGGGAGAGAGAGATAGAGAGAGGGGAGAGGAGAGAGAGGAGGGAGAGGGAGAGAGAGGGGAGGGAGGGGGAGGGAGAGAGAGAATGAGGGGAGGGAGGGAGAGAGAAAATGAGGGGAGGGAGAGAGAAAAGAGGGGAGGGAGGGAGAGAGGGGATGAGGGGAGGGAGGGAGAGAGCGAATGAGGGGAGGGAGGGAGAGAGAGAATGAGGGGAGGGAGGAGAGAGAGGGAGGGAGAGAGAGAGAACTACATTTCCCATGAGGCATTGCAACATTACAAAACTGACAGTTACAGCTATGACTTGCAGAGGCATGATGGAACTTCTAGTTCTGCAACAGCTGGAGAGCCGCAGGTTGCCTACCCCTGGCCTAGGCGATCTTTTAAAAAATTCCGCCCTCTCTAGTTCCTTTCTTCGGGTGACTCTGTGGAGTGTGCTTTGCATGTGCATTCTTATCTGGCTGCATGAGCAAGTCTGCTTATGTCCATTGAAGCTAATAGCCTCAATGGCTAGCCACTCCTTCTGATTGGTTGAGTCTGGGGCCTGTGCTGTCCCAACTGTACTGTGCATGTGAAGGGCACAGGAAGTGCATTGAACCACCTGCAAGCTCAGGGTAGACCTGGAACTTGATGACTGCAAGTAGAGGGGTCCAGGAATACACCGCTCAGAATTTCCTATTTAACCCCACACTGAATCACCTTGGTGCATTTGAAATGTAAAGTCTGTAAAGCAGTAACCACTGACGTGTTTCTGACCTATAGGGCCTTAGTTGTAACATCTTATGACTGCTTAGTGCTAACTGAATGCTAATGTATATTCTGATATTAAAGCGGAGGACCAGTAGGAATTTAAAGAAAAAATAAAAGTCAGCAGCTACAATAACTGTAGCTGCTGACTTTTAAAAAATGGACACTCACCTGTCACTCGATTCCGCGGTGTTCTTACACTGGCCATGCTGATCGACCATCCTGTCTCCTCGGCACTGTCATCTTCATTGTGAGCACTCGGCTGTGACAGCTTGTGGCTTTACAGCTGGGTGCACACTGCGCATGCGCGAGTATATTGTTCTGGGGCCTGTCACGTGTCCCAGAAGACTACGGGGAGGGAGGGGGGAGGACAACTTCCCTTTCCAAACGCCTAGGTCAAGGGTCTCCAAACTTTCTGAGCAAAGAGCCAGTTTACTGTTCTTCAAGCTTTTGGGGGGCCGGACTGTGGCCAGTGGGAGTAGAAAATACCCTGGCATCAGTGACCCATCATTGGTTTTAATGGGGGGAATGGTGGCCCATTGTGGGTAATGGTGGAAGGAATAGTGCCCCATTGATTGTGTCAGTAGCGGGAATGGTGCCCCATCATTGGTGTCAGTTGGTGGAATAGTGCCCAAAGGGCCACAAATGGAGACCACTGGCCTAGGCAATCACAGCGAAAGTGCAGTGGTTTCCTGTCAAATTGGGGTACCTCCTGCTCCCCAAAGGTGCCAGTCCTTAACGGAGAGAAGGGGACAAAGCCTTAAAGCGGAACTTCCCCTTTTTAATAATCGGTGTAACACCAGAATAGCATTGTCCCTGTTAGGTAGAAAGAGAAACTTAAATTCTGCTTGTATTACCTAAAAGAGAGGTCTCTGCTACTAACGTGGAAACCTATGGCTGGTTATAAATTGATTAGAAGCCTGTGGAAGGTGTACAACCGTACATGTAAAGCCTTTTTGTCCTGATGTGTGGTTCGTAAGTTTCATCCCCGTCAGTATGTCATGGGGCACATTTTGTCTTTTCTTCAGTTCAACTGACCTGTTGTGTCATGCCTTAGTAAAAGCCTTTGCACAGGCTTGCTCATGGATTGTTTCTCATGTGCAGCCCTCCTTGTCTTCGTGGGCCCTTAACTTGGTTTCATCTGCTTTGCAGACTTCTTTTGAATCTTTCTGAGAGATTCCCTTGTTCCTCTTCAAGTGTAAGTTGTTTTTTTGGTTGCCATTACGATGGCTCACAGGGCCTTGGAGTTGGCTGTGCTTTGCTGTAAGGGACCTTCCTGGTTCCTCCCCAGGATAAGATTGTGTTGAGGCCTTGGTCGTTTTTCCTAACTAAGGTGGTTTCTTTGTTTCACCTTAAACAGAACATTATGTTTTTATCTTTTTGTCCCAGTCCTAAGTAGAAGGTCTTTGGGTGATGTTTGAGTTGTTCAAATGAGATCTACAGCTTAGTATTGACAGTCTGATTCCCTGTTTTTCCTGGAGGTGCTCGCAAGGGTCAGGCTGCAAGGAACCTTTCCTAGTTCTCCAGGATAAGATTGTGTTGAGGTCTTGGTTGTTTTTCATACCTAAGGTTGTTTTTATGGTCTACCTATATTAGGGCATTGTGTTGTCATCTTTTGTCCTAATCCTAAGTAGAAGGTGCTTCAAACTTTGCGTGATGTCCTAGGAATTAAAAATGTTCTGAGGTCTACAGCTTGGTATTGACAGTCTGATTCCCTGTTCTCCCTGGGGGTGCTCGCAAGGGTCAGGATGTTCTTGATCCAATATGTCTAGGTGGATTTGGCAGCTCATTTCTCAGGTCTCTGATTTCAAGGGCAAAGTTTCTCCTTTTTTGGCCAAGGGCCATTCTACCAGAAGTTACAGTAAATCTTGGGCAATTCAGCATCATCAAGATTCTGTTGTTTATGTTTTTAAGGCTGCGGCCTAGTCTTCTCTTAACACATTTACTAAGTTCTACCAGGTAAATGTTCTCATTTCTTCTCATGCCAGTGATAGGAGAAGGATCTTGCAGATATTTTGTAGTGTGGTCCCCTCAGTTCTTTTTTTAGTCTTTGGGCATGCTTGGCCTTGTTGCGGTGTTGCCTACCCCTTATGTTCAGAGCTTTGGGACATCCCAAGCAGTCATGAATATGAAGTCCCGTGATGTACAGTTAAGTTGGATTTTTGGTTAATTTGTAAAATTCTTTTCTTGGAGTACATTAATAGACCCCAAGATCCCTCACCCTTTCTTGCTACAAAACCGAGGCTTGGCTGAGCAAGGAGGGGATATTTCTGCCTTTTTTTTGGCCAGTGTCCATTTACCTGAAGGTGGCAGAATACAATAAGTCATAAATGTGAAGTCCCTGTATCCTACTGTTTTGTCCTTTAGAAGATTTGTAGTTTTTCTAATATCTTTTCTAGTGTTTTATATGTTGACTTCTTGGATATATAGGGCAGTAGTTCGCTTTCAGGTCCTGGTAACTGGCTACTTTTCAGTTGTGGGCTCTAAATAAGCTATAACTAGTATTAGTCTCGTTCAAATTGACTTGTTGGGTAATGTTAAAGACATTTTGTGGCTTCTCCGAGCCACTTCTTCAGTTCTAGTGAGTATCGGGAAAATACCTCAGCATTTATGTCCACGCAGGAAGCAAAGGCACCTTAACCCAAATGGCAGCTCTTCTTGTCACAGAACAGAATATGCGGTGTGAAGGTTGTGGAACCATCCCGTTCTTGTTACGAAATCCAACTTTTGGTGTCAGGAAGTCTGTATATGTGTTAATCCTCTTATTTACATTGCTGAAGGTGTGATTGTTGTTAAATCGCAGGTGTAGAGATGTTAAAACCACATTATATGTGGAAGACAAATGGTGTCAAAGACCCCCACCCCTATTCCATGATGGCGGTCTTTTTTTTTACGTAGATGGCCTCTTTTTATGTCTCTTGCAAAACAACTGCCATCTCTGTCCAAAATGTGCACATCACTGTCCTCAAGAGAATGTACCTTTTCCTTAAGGTGTGGGAGGGATGCCGAGTTTTGACCTGTAGAATTTGCCCTCTTATTTTGGGACATCGGTTTGTTGAGGTTGCTTTATCTTGTTGCTTTGCTTGCCTGCATTCCTCACTACACCGCACTGCATATACCAAGTTACTTTGCCTGTGTTTGGTTGCTGGGTCTTTTGGATGTACAAGCTTCTGTCAGTGTATTGCTTGGCTTGAAGGATACAGGTATGGGATGTTAAAAGAAAGTCTTTTTAACATACACTCCAGCTTCACAAGAGATGATCTGCTTCTTCCCTCTTCATTAGAATGGAATATGTGACTTGGACAAGCTACAAAACATCTTCATTACAAATCAAGTCCAGTTGATTAACTACGGATAGCTATACCATGACCTGGATAAAGAGAACCTTCACAGAATAAGGTGGACACTGTGTTTAGGAATGAGCTTTGAATGGGAAAACTCTCCTAGTTCTCGCAGTATGATTGCTCATTATAATATGTCATACCTACCGTGTCCTCTTCATGCTAGCTTGTTCTGAGCATGCAATTCTTTGATGTTGTAGAGGTGTGTAGAAGGAGAACTGTTGCAATCTGACCAAAATATTTTTTTTTCTTTAATGTTGCAAACATTTCATTTTTTAGCATGTATCAAGCCATAATGAAGGGGACCACTTAAAAACCCCTGAATGCGTTTGCTTTTTATTTAAAGGCTTAGTTCACCTTTACCAAAAAAACTGCCTATGCAAAGAAGGGGTACCAGTAGATAAAGAATAACTACAGCTTAGATTAAAGTTGAATAATGCCATTGCTATAGGTGTAGGCCATTTAAACATTTCTCAAAGCCTGGCTTCAAAACTTCCAGAGATGTTGCATCCCCCCATCTTGTCTTGCAGCTAAGCTGTTGCTCCCAGCTGTTACTGCTTTCTACCACCTTCACTCTCTCTGGTTCCAATCTCCGCACATGTACATTTTGCTTTCACAGCAGCACTAAGCTCAGAGCGATGGCAAAAAAGGAGCAAGAGCACGCATGCATGGGGGTTTAAATTGGAGCAAGATAGAGCTTGCCACTATGGTGGTTGAGGTGACCGATAATGGATGAGGGAGCATCTTAGCAATGTTCTAGAAGCAAGGTAGGATGGAAGAACACCATCTCTGGGAGTTTTCTGGCAAGGCTTTAAGAGGTACAGCACTGTGCAAAAGTCTAAGGCAGGTGTGAAAAAATGCTGTAAATGAAGAATGCTTTCCGAAACAGAAGTGTTAATAGTGTATTTTTATCAATTAACAAAATGGAAAGTAAATGAACAGAAGAGAAATCCAAATCAAAATAATATTTGGTGTGACCATCCTTTGCCTTCAAAATTCTTCTAGGTACACTTGCACACAGTGCAAGGAACTCGGCAGGTAGGTTGTTCCATACATCTTGGAAAACTAACCACAGATCATCTGTGGATGTAGGCTGCCTCAAATCCTTCTGTCTCTTCATGTAATCCCAGACAGATTCGTAGATGATGAAATCTGGCTCTGTGGGTAGCCAAATCATCACTTCCAGGACTCCTTGTTGTTCTTTACATTGAAGATAGTCCTTAATGACATTGGTTTTTCTGCTGCAGAATACATTTGGGTTTAATCACATGCCTCCCTGATGGTATGGCAGTATAGATAAGTATCTGTAGTATCTGTATTTTTCAGCATTGATGACACTATTGATCCTGACCGAATCTCCAACTCTGCAGAAATGCAGTTTGTTCACGGAAAGGCTGGAGAGCAGTATAATAATGATTGTCTGCAGGCAACAGTGAATGGCGGAGGTTCCTTGTATGTTTGAGGCTGCAATTCTGCAAATGGAGTTGGAGATTTGGTCGGGATCAATGGTGTCCTCAATGCTGGGCAATACAGACAAACGTATATACACTCTACACAAAAACACAACCGATCTGGTGCTTTGTTCATGCACCTTTATTCATTTTGAGATAAGAGCTCCATGTCCTCTGTTCTCTGAAGAGCTAATTAAGGAAAACTTAACACACCAAGCGAGACATTTAATTGGGAATCCCATCATTGCATTCAAGGTGCATTATTCTGCATAATTGTCAGTTATTCTAAGGTTTCTGGGTGCGAATAGACAGCTAACCAACTGTAGTGTAAAAAATATTCACTCTTTAACTCCTATTGACATAGAAGAAATGATGAACCCCATGACAGGAATTGATGACCCTTGGTTGTGATGAAATTTGCTGGTGTGGTTGAATTGTGTTCATGTAGAGTTGTTGGGTTCTAGCTAGTCTCCACCTTTGGAATGGATACAGCTTTGGCTCACCTTCGGCACACAGACCTGTAACCTGGTTCCTTCCTGTCCCTTTCAGCACTGAGCCAACACGCCCGAACAGAAGGGATGCAGTGGACGGGGGCTGGAAGCCTACCCAATCCTTCCCGCAACAAGCCGGCCGTACACAAGCGCAACGGGCTAAAACTGAGGGACAAGATCCTGGTGCTGTGTGCCTTTGAAAACAAGGAGTCGGTGGGATCCCTGGCCACCCAATTCGGAGTCAGCCGCGCTCAGATCATCCAGATTATAAAGCGTCGGGAGGAACTCCTGGATGCACTGCAGAACAACGTGAGCGGAGACCGCATCAGAAGGCAGAGGAGGACTGCTAATGACCAGGTTAATTCAGCAGTGTGGGGCTGGTTGCTGTCCGTCCGTGGCACTAACATCACACTGTCCGGCCGGATCATCCGGGAAAAAGCACTGCAGATTGCTCGGGACATGGGCATCCAGGACTTCAAAGCTTCTAATGGCTGGTTGGAGAGCTTCAAGAAAACACATAACATCCATCGGAGCTCTCTGTCCTCCGTGATGGAGTTTGGGGATGATCGGATGGATGAATGGCTGGCCAGCTTCACCACAACAGACAGATAGCAACGCGCTCCCATTCTAGAGACTTCAGTGCTGTGATAGGAAGAACTTGCAGGCTGAAGACTATTTATTTTTGGATTTATTTATTCTCCTAGTTTAGAGGTCTTCTCTTTATGCTGTCACTGCCCGAAAGTAATACAGTGCAATTGTACATCACCATTGGAGGGATATGTGTATATTTGGACTTGGGTCCACAGACTTGGTATGGCTTTGAAGAACAGCATTACCTTGGTTTCAAGCAACGTCACACAGTATTGCCTTATTAGTCAGGAGTCAGAATTTCATACGCTGATGATTAAATGACAATGGTTGTTAAAGATTTGTTAGGGTTGTTTAAAGCACTGATCTGAGTTATGTTATTTATACTGGGTTGTATGGTTTCCAGCCTTGATTTACTGATCTGAATTGAAAGAAATTGTAAGAGATTAGCACGGAGGAAACATTCAGGTCTTCGTGTTTCTCATATAGTTATTTATCTCAAAGCAGATATTTAGCTTTAATAATAATAAAAAGTAGCCCAGTCCTTGAATATCTTTGTCCAATTTTTACCTCCAAACCGGCACTGTCACTCAGAAAACTCTTCTCTAAATCTAGATGTCCTCAGTCTTCCAGGGTTATTGTCAGCCAGCATCATTCAGTCACACACCAAAAGAATATTTCCTTGCGAAATGTCAGCCAGCATTATTCAGTTGCATACCAAAAGAACTTTTCCTTGGGAAATTTCAGCCAGCATCATTCAGTTGCACACCAAAAGAACATTTCCTTGGGAAATTTCAGCCAGCATCATTCAGTCACACACCAAAAGAATATTTCCTTGCGAAATGTCAGCCAGCATTATTCAGTTGCACACCAAAAGAACATTTCCTTGGGAAATTTCAGCCAGCATCATTCATTCGCACACCAAAAGAATATTTCCTTGTGAAATGTCAGCCAGCATTATTCAGTTGCACACCAAAAGAATATATCCTTGGGAAATTTTAGCCAGCATCATTCATTCGCACACCAAAAGAATATTTCCTTGTGAAAAGTCAGCCAGCATTATTCATTCGCACACCAAAAGAACATTTCCTTGGGAAATTTCAGCCAGTATCTTTCAGTCGCACACCAAAATAACATTTCCGTGGGAAATTTCAGCCAGCATCATTCAGTTGCACACCAAAAGAACATTTTCTTGGGAAATGTCAGCCAGCATCATTCATTCGCACACCAAAAGAATATTTCCTTGTGAAATGTCAGCCAGCATCATTCAGTTGCACACCAAAAGAACATTTCCTTGGGAAATTTCAGCCAGCATCATTCAGTTGCACACCAAAAGAACATTTCCTTGGGAAATTGCAGCCAACATCATTCAGTTGCACACCAAAAGAACATTTCCTGGGGAAATTTCAGCCAGCATCATTCATTCGCACACCAAAAGATTATTTCCTTGTGAAATGTCAGCCAGCATCATTCAGTTGCACACCAAAAGAACATTTCCTTGGGAAATTCCAGCCAGCATCATTCAGTTGCACACTAAAATGAGTCTTTTAAAGGTACATCACAGTTTGTCAGGGGTACTCAACATTTTGAAGAGTGACTGCCACTTAAAGTGGTTATAAATGCTGAAGGTTTTTTCATTCTGTGTGCTTCCTCCCCCCTAGTCCCCCTCTAATACTCGCCTGAGCTCCCTCTTGATCCAGCGTTGTTCCCGGAAACCTCAGCTGTTTCGGGCTTCTCTGGCTGAGACACAGCCATTGGCTCCCACTACTGTCAATCACAGTCATTGAGCCAATGAGGAGCGAGCAGGTCCGAGCCACAGCTCTGTGTCTTATGGATGCAAAGAGCAGGACTTAGGAGTGAGTACACACCAGGACCGCATAGCAAGTGGCTTGCTATTGGAGGCACTGGTCAAGGAGAGGAGCCAGGAGTGCCGGCTGGGGACCCGAGACGAATAGGATTAGGGCTTCTCTATGCAACACCCTTACACAGAGCAAGTATGTATGATGTGTTTGTTGTTTAAAACAAAAAAGAACCTTTAGAATTACTTTATTTGATTTGGTAACCAGTCGTGGGCCTCAGTGAAATGAAATGATTCAGACTTTCAAGTTGTTTTATGTTGAATAGCATAATGATCATTTTCCTCCTGAAGCTTCTGAATGCCAGCGGGAGGGAAAGGAAGAGAAGCCATTTTTCAGCGGTTGCAGGAAGAAAATGGAGAGGATTGGTTCTTGTATATGCCGCCCCTACTGTCCAAGTGGAAAACGGAAAGTAAAAGGGAGGCCGCATGGGCATGGGGCAGGGTCGCCATTACGTCTCCTGATGCAACACCAGTGGTTGGGGGGATGTGATAAAAGCACACCACAACTATGGGGTTTTAGCTCCTCCCAAGCCGCAAATGTAAACAAGCCCTTACTGTCCTGAGCCCCCTAACCGCTTCCCGACCGCCCTATAGTAGAAATACTGCTACAGGGCGGCACGGGTGTGCAAAATCAGGTATATATACGTGATTTTGCATTTCTGGGTAGGGGGTGCATGCCCCACCTGCGCTGCCATTCGCGGCCGCAGCTGTCAATCTCTGGGTCCCGGTGATTTCCAAGGATCTCCGACGGAGATGAGAACTGTTTTGTTTACTAACAGTTCTCCTCCCTGTCAGCTCGGGCACACTGCTTTGGATGGCTGTGCACAGCACAGCCATTCAAAGCAGTGTGATTACAGTGAAGCACATAGACACCGCCCCCTAGTAAAACACTCCCAGCACACAGTTAACCCTTTGATCGCCCCTCATGTTAACCTCTTCCTGCCCAGTACAATTAGTACAGTTTCAGTGCTTTCTTTTTAGCACTGCTCACTGTAAATTTTAATATTAATGGTGGCAATCATCGACATATAGTGGGACTGCGGTGGACATTCTGACACTGGGGGGGAACTTACTTGGTGTCACTGACATCCCCAGTGACACCAAGTAAGTTCCCCCCCAGTGTCAGAATGTCCACCGCAGTCCCACTATATGTCGATGATTGCCGCCATTACTATTAGTAAAAAAAATATTTTAAATCCCAGTATATATACCGCCATTGGTAAATGCTATAACTTTCACATAAACCAATTAATTTAACTGTATTGGGATTTTTTGTAGCAAAGACATGGAGTAGAATACATTTTGAAATAAATTTATGACGAAATTTGATTTTTTTAAAATTTTTTACTGGACATGTTTAATAGCTAAAAGTCAAAAATATTGTTTTTTTTTTCTTTCTAAATTGTCGGCCTATTTTTTTTTTTTTTAGCACAAAAAATAAAAAATGCACAGGTAATCAAATACCACCAAAAAAAAATCTTAATTTGTGGGGGGAAAAAAGGACGTAAATTTCATTTGGGTGCAGCGTTGCATGACCACGTAATTGTCAGTTAAAGTAACGCAGCGCCGTAACACAAAAGATGGCCTGGTCAGGAAGGGGGGGGGTAAATCCTCTGGAGGGCAAGTGGTTAGAGGCTGCTTTCACACTGATGTGCTGCGGTTTACCTGCACCATGGGTGCATGCTTCTGCGGGTTAGCTGTGCCATAGACTTATATCTTGCGGGTGTGGTGCACTTTCTGAAAGGGCACCAAAACTCCTGCATTCAGACCCGCAGGATATAATAGAAGTCTATGGGAAAGATGAAGATGTACTGCAGTGTGAAAGCAGCCTCAGTACTTTTCAATGAGTGCAAGAATGCACACAGAGACAAAGAGAAATGATTGCTTTTACATCCTATATGGGTGTAAAAGCAATCAGTGTAAAAAAATAAATAAATAATATAAAAAAATAAAAATGTAAAAAAAAATGTTTAAAAATTATAATTTTTGGTTATAAACTAATTTGGATTATTTTTTTTTTTACTAAAAAGATAACGGAATAAATTTTGGCCAAGATTTATGATGAAATATTATTTATTTGCAAAATTTTATTAAAAAAAACCCACTTTTTTTCAAAATTTGTGGACTTTTTCATTTACATAGCAAAAAAAATAAAATTCCCAGTGGTGCATAAATACCACCAAAATAAAGCTTTATCTGTCTCAAAAAAATGGTAAAAAATTCATATGGGTACAGTGTTGCATGACCGCGCAATTGTCATTCAAAGCGTGATAGTGCTGAAAGCTGAAAATTGCCCTGGTCAGGAAGGGGGTAAAAGTGTCCGGACTTGAAGTGGTTAACCATTGTTGTGCTTTGGGTTTTTTTTTTATTTTAGTATATAAAGGAAAAACGCTTTAAACTGTTATAAATCATATCAAATAAAATGCCAGGACAGTATAAACACCCCCAGAATAACCCTATTTTCACCACTTGCCCTCCAGAGGATTCCCCCCCCCCCCCACTTCCTGACCAGGCCATTTTTTTATGATACAATGCTGCGTTACTTTAACTGACAATTGCGCTGTCATGCAACGTATATAAATTAAATTTGTCCTTTTTTTCCCCACAAATAGCACTTTCTTTCAATGGTATTTGATCACCTCTGCATTTTTTTTTGTGCTATAAACAAAGACCGACAGTTTTGAAAAAAAAAAAACAATATTTTTGACTTTTTGCTATAAAACATCCAGTAAAAAGATTTTTTAAATAAAATTTCTTCATAAATTTAGGCCAAAATGTATTCTACTCCATGTCTTTGCTAAAAAAAAAAAAAATCCCATTACGTGTAAATTAATTGGTTTATGTGAAAGTTATAGTGTTTACAAATGGTGGTATATGTCCTGGGATTTATTTTTTTTTTTTTTACTAGTTGCGGTGATCAGCGACATACTGTGGGACTGCGGCGGGCATTTGGACACGGGGGGGGGGGGGGGGGGGGAAACTGATTAACTGCCAATTAATTCACCAGTGACACTAATACAGTGATCAGTGCTAATAAAAAGCACTGACACTTTACTAATAACACTGAGCAGGAAGGGGTTAACATCTGAGGCGATCAAAGGGTTAAATGCGTGCTGTGCAGAGCAATACAAAGCAGCCTGTTTATGCTGACGGGAGAGATCTGTGTTGTTTACATACAGACCTCTCCCCTGTCTGCTCCACCAACGATCACCAAGTACCAGCTAAGAATCGGAGGCTTGGGACCCTGTGAATGACATGTCGAGGAGCTAGCAGTGGCGCAGGTAGGGATCGCCTACCCTGAAAAACTAAATCATGTATATATACGTGATTTTGCTCATTTCCGCCGCCCTGTAGCAGTACTTCTGCTATAGGGTGGTCGGTAAGCAGTTAAAAGGTAGACACCCCAAGATGTTTTTTGTCATCACTTTTTTGGAAATGAGAAAACATGCTGGTATTGAGCTTAATAAAACATGAAGATTGGTAATGTTGCACCAGATATATTAAAGTGTTTGTAAACTCTTACATATACCCAATGACGTTACTGGCCTCAGGTGATGCACAGAGATGAAACTAATTCTCCTACTTAAGTTGCGCCTGTCTATCTGCAGCCCTCTCCTCTCTACATCTGTTCTAAGTCCAGAATTTAGAAAGCTTGTGTGAGAGTTCAGGAAAAAAAGGGGGTGGAGAGCTGAACTTATACTCTGCAGAGCTCAGTAAAGAAAGTTCTGAGAGCTGATTGGAGGGAAGAGATACACACCCCCTCCGCACAGCTCACAGAAACAGAGCTGAGGCAGTCAAATCTTATGGACCTCCTTTCCCGTCACCGATTTTCTCTTGGTGTTAGGAAAACTTGTCAGAAGTGACTCAGCAGAGGAACGAGGCAGTGGACATAAATGACAGTGCTCTGGATAAGACAAGTACACACTATAGAGGGATACGCTTTGTTCATATTTCATGTCTGCGGTTTACAACCACTTTAAATGTACAGGTTATACACGGGGAAGAGGGGGCAAAGTGGTCAATATACAGGTCACATAGAGAAAGAGCCTGAGATGGGAAGTTTAACATTCAGATGTGTAGGATAAGGGAGGTGAAGGGTTAATACACAAGTCCTCTAGAGAATAGGTACACATCAGTAGTATAGGATACAAGGGGGGAGGTGAAGGGTTACTACACAAGTCCTCTAGAGAATAGGTACACATCAGTAGTATAGGATACAAGGGGGGGAGGTGAAGGGTTAATACGCAAGTCCTCTAGAGAATAGGTACACATCAGTAGTATAGGATACAAGGGGGGGAGGTGAAGGGTTAATACGCAAGTCTTCTAGAGAATAGGTACACATCAGTAGTATAGGATACAAGGGGGGGGAGGTGAAGGGTTAATACGCAAGTCCTCTAGAGAATAGGTACACATCAGTAGTATAGGATACAAGGGGGGGAGGTGAAGGGTTAATACGCAAGTCCTCTAGAGAATAGGTACACATCAGTAGTATAGGATACAAGGGGGGGGGGTGAAGGGTTAATACACAAGTCCTCTAGAGAATAAGTACACATCAGTAGTATAGGATACAAAGGGGGGGGGGTGAAGGGTTAATACACAAGTCCTCTAGAGAATAGGTACACATCAGTAGTATAGGATACAAGGGGGGAGGTGAAGGGTTAATACACAAGTCCTCTAGAGAATAGGTACACATCAGTAGCATAGGATACAAGGGGGGGATGAAAGGGTTAAAACTGATCTACTCTGCCTACCTTGAATCTGCTGCTTATTTGGATCCAGTGAATGATCTTTCATTAATTTCACCTTCCTCCATTGTAAGAGGCAGGGGGTGGAGGGCTACCAGATTTAAACACTATATGGTTTACATTTCTGACCGCTGTGGTTGACCAATCACAGGTTAAAAGTGATCCCACAATCAACACCCACCCTCAGTCTGCTGCTGATTGAAAACAAGTGATTGATCTTTACTGCTTTCCGACTGCTCTATAGCAGAAATACTGCTACAGGGCGGCACGGGTGCGCAAAATCACTTATATATACGTGATTTTGCATTTCCGGGTAGGGGGGCGCACGCCCTACCCGCGTCACCATTCGCGGCCGCGGGTGTCAATCACCGGGCCCCGGCCGGTAATTACTCGCTGGCGCCCGGTGATTTCCCAGGATCTCCGACAGCGAGAACTGTTTTGTTTACTAACTGTTCTCCTCCCTGTCAGCTCGGGCACACTGCTTTGGATGGCTGTGCACAGCACAGCCATTCAGAGCAGTGTGCTTACAGTAAAGCACACACCCCCGTCCCCTAGTAAAACACTCCCAGCACACAGTTAACCCTTTGATTGCCCCTCATGTTATCCCCTTCCTGCCCAGTGCCATTAGTAGTGTCAGTGCTTTTTTTTTTTTTTTTTAGCACTGATCACTGTATTGGTGTCAGTGACACCAAGTCAGTTCCCCCCAGTGTCAAAATGTCCGCTATAAGTCGCTCATCGTGCCAGTAAAAATAAAAAAAATCCCAGTATATATAACGCCATTTGTAAACACTATAGCTTTCACATAGACCAATTCATTTACACGTGTTGGGATTTTTTTTTTTTTGCGAAGACATGTAGCAGAATACATTTTGGCGTACATTTATGACGAAATTAGATTTTTTTTTACTGGATATGTTTAATAGCAGAAAGTCAAAATAGTTTTTTTTTTCTCAAAATTGTCGGTCTTTTTTAGCTTATAGCGCAAAAAATTACAAACGCACAGGCGATCAAATACCAGGGAAAGAAAGCTCAATTTGTGGGGTAAAAAAGGATGTACATTTCATCTGGGTGTGGCGTTGCATGACCGTGCAATTGTCAGTTAAAGTAACGCAGCGACGTAACGCAAAAAAATGGCCTGGTCAGGAAGGGGGGGTAAATCCTCTGGAGGTTGAGTGGTTAATCTGGAACTGGGGACTACCAGATGTAAACACTATACTGTTTACATTTGTGACCACTCTAATTGACCAATCACAAGTTAACCACTTGCCGTCCAGTATATATACATGATTTTGCGCACAGCTGCCGCCCTGTAGCAGTATTATTATTATTAAACCGTATTTATAAAGCGCCAATAGTTCGCTCAGCGCTGTACATTACAAAGGGGGACAGAACATGTGACAGAACAATAACAACAATACAATGCAAAACATGAGGGGATTGAGGGCCCTGCTCTTTCGAGCTTACAATCTAGGAGGGAGAGGATGGTGGCACAGGAGGAGAAAGCTGTGGGAGATGGAGTGGTAGGAGGAGTGGAGGTCGTCGGCAAGTTAGCAGGGGGTGGGGTAGGCTTCCCTGAAGAGGTGGGTTTTCAGGGTGCGCCTAAAGGAGAGGAGAGTAGGTGATAATCTGATGGGTTGGGACAGGGAGTTCCAGAGGATGGGTGACACCCTGGAGAAGTCCTGGAGGCGGGCATGGGAGGAGGAGACCAGGGAACTAGAGAGAAGGAGGTCTTGTGAGGAGCGGAGTGTGCGTGCTGGGCGGTACTTGGATATTAGGTCGGTGATGTAGTTCGGGGCAGTATGGTGGACAGCTTTGTACGTCAGCGTTAGGATTTTGAATTTGATCCGTTGCGCAATCGGAAGCCAGTGGAGGGATTGGCAGAGGGGGGTGGCGGAGATGGAGCGCTTGGAAAGGTGAATGAGTGGCAGACGTATTCAGGATCGGCTGAAGCGGGGATAGCCAGCGGAGAGGCAGGCCAGTGAGGAGGGAGTTGCAGTAGTTGAGTCGTGATATGATGAGGGAGTGGATGAGCTGTTTAGTGGTTTCTGGGGTTAGGAACGTGCGGATTTTGGCGATGTTGCGGAGGTGGAGTCTGCATGAGTTTGTTAAAGATTGGACTTGGGGCTGGAAGGATAGGTTGGAGTCCAGAATGACAACAAGTACTCTGGCCTGCGGGGCGGGTTTGATGGTGGCGTTGTTGGACATGATGGAGAAGTCAATGGGGGGTGGGGTCCGGGCTGGGGGGGAAAGACAAGAAACTCGGTTTTGGAGAGGTTCAGTTTAAGGAAGTGGAGCGACATCCAGTCTGATATGTCGCTTAGTAGGTGTGTGATTCGGGCGGAGACTGAGGGGGTGAGGTGGGGGGTTGAGAGATAGATTTGTGTGTCGTCGGCATATAGGTGGTAGTTGAGGCCGTGAGAGTGAATGAGTTGGCCAAGGGAGGAGGTGTAGATAGAGAAGAGAAGGGGCCCGAGGACAGAGCCTTGAGGGACCCCAACAGTGAGGGGGAGGTGGTAGCATTATAGGTAACGCTGCTATCTGTATGCTATCTGCTATGAGGCTGCACTAAAGCGGTTAACTGCTTGTCGCGCACCCATAGTACAGTTACGTAATGTTGGACACCCTATTCCAAAACCATTGAGAATTAATATGGCGTTGTCCTCCCTTTCCTCTATACAGCTATAACTGCCTCCCCTCTTCTGAGCTTTTCATAAGGTTTGGGAGTGTGTCTACACAGATTTGTGCCCATTCAGCCAAAAGAACATTTGTAAAGTCAGAGGAGCTGGAGATGACCTGGCTCACAATTGGTGTTAAGGTTCATACCAAAGGTGTTTAGTAGTGTTGAAATTAGGACTCTGCAGGCCACTTGAGGTCCTCCTCACCTAACTGGTCAGACCATGTCTTTATGGAGCTGGCTTTGTACACAGAGGCACATTCATGCTGGAACAGAAAAGGGTCTTTACCAAAGTGTTACTACAATGTTGGAAGAGTGCACTTATCCAAAATGTCTTTGTATGCTGTAATATTAGCAGTATCCTTAACTGGAAACTCCTGAACTCAATCATTTTAAAGGGTGTCCACATGTTTTTGTCCATATATTTAATTCAGGTACTTATATAGCGCCGTCAATTTACGCAGTGCTTTACCTATATATTGTACATTCACATCAGTACTTAACCCTCAAGGGGTGTACAATCGAAGGTCCCTTTCTCACATTCATAAATACATATATTAGGGACAATTTAGACAGGAGCCAATTAACCTACCAGCATGTCTTTGAAGTGTAGGTTTGATAGGTGTCCACAAGCTTTAAGTCATGTAGCCTAACAATACGTTGGTTTTGATATTGCATTCCTTCCTATGATCCATCAATGTTAACCTCCTTTGTTTCCCCTCATACAGATATCACCCCACACAACCATCCTGAGGAGCAAGTGAAGGGTGTACATGGCGGGCAGCCTCTTCCGGAGGTGCTGGTGGGGAGTCTGCTGCGGTATTTTGATGAGGAAAAAGAGCGACAGGCTCAGCTAAGGAGATCCTTACCAACAATTGTAGCTGAGCAGCAGCCATTGGTGGTGGCAGACAACAGCGCTCATCACTTCTCCATAGACTGGGGTCTACCAGGCGCAGCCAGCACTTTCCAGGACAGTCTGACCACTGGTGGGGTGAAACAGTACAAGTGTCCGCAATGTGAGAAGACCTTCCTGCGTAGCACACAGCTGAAAGAGCATCTGCGCACTCATTCCGGGGAACGCCCCTACCAGTGCCTAAAATGCCCCAAGACTTTCAACAGAAGCACCCAGCTGAAGGATCACCAGCGTACCCACACTGGTGAACGGCCCTTCCAGTGCACTGAGTGCGGCAAAACATTCACACACAGCTCCAACCTCATCCACCACCGGCGGACCCACAGCGGGGAAAAGCCTCACAAATGTCACCTGTGTCCAAAGAGCTTTAGCCAAAACTCCGACCTCAACCGACACCAACGCACTCACATGGCCGGAGACCGCCCTCACCAGTGCACGCGCTGCCACCGGACCTTCATATATAAGTCTCAGCTGCGGATGCACAGTCGGGTGCACGTGGTGGAGGATATCCTGCGGGGTGTGGAAAGAGGAGGTGGAGGAGAGGATGTGACCTTCAGTACACCGCCACTCTGATGGTTGACCTGTGCACCACAAACCGTGGCATTTATGCGTCTTAGTATCATATTTGAATGTAATCATTTATGAATAGTACACTAGGTTAAGTACTACAGCGTTGGGTATCGATAAGAATAGTGGTCACTACTGTGTGTGTGTCCTGTCCAAACAGTCCAGCACACCATAGTGGAATGGCACCAAGTGTAAATGTCCTGGACTGACACAGATATACAATTAAATTGTGTCCTGTCTCACAGATGGATGCCTGGAATGCACTCTGAATCAGCAACATATCACTGTGTCCTGTCATGGAGATTCTTTGCACTGTAACAGCAGTACTGGCCATCAGAGGTTATTCTCCTTTTACTGTACAGCCCTAACAAGTCCACCACATAAAGAGATAGTGGCAATCCATTCAGCACTTTTGAAAGGATGACTGTCTACATAATACAAAATGAGCTGGGACCTCCCCCCTGTGTGAGATGCAGACTGCATGGAGTAGTTGAGGACCTCTCCTCTGTGTGAGATGCAGGCTGCATGGAGTAGTTGAGGACCTCTCCTCTGTGTGAGATGCAGGCTGCACGGAGTAGTTGAGGACCTTTCCTCTGTGTGAGATGCAGGCTGCACGTAGTAGTTGAGGACCTCTCCTCCGTGTGAGATGCAGGCTGCACGGAGTAGTTGAGGACCTCTCCTCCGGGTGAGATGCAGGCTGCACGGAGTAGTTGAGGACCTCTCCTCTGGGTGAGATGCAGGCTGCACGGAGTGGTTGAGGACCTCTCCTCCGTGTGAGATGCAGGCTGCACGGAGTGGTTGAGGACCTCTCCTCCGTGTGAGATGCAGGCTTCAGGGAGTAGTTGAGGACCTCTCCTCCGTGTGAGATGCAGGCTGCATGGAGTAGTTGAGGACCTCTCCTCCGGGTGAGATGCAGGCTGCACGGAGTAGTTGAGGACCTCTCCTCCGGGTGAGATGCAGGCTGCACGGAGTAGTTGAGGACCTCTCCTCCGTGTGAGATGCAGGCTGCACGGAGTGGTTGAGGACCTCTCCTCCGTGTGAGATGCAGGCTGCACGGAGTTAATGAGGACCTCTCCTCTGTGTGAGATGCAGGCTGCACGGAGTTGTTGAGGACCTCTCCTCCGGGTGAGATGCAGGCTGCACGGAGTAGTTGAGGACCTCTCCTCTGTGTGAGATGCAGGTTGCACGGAGTAGTTGAGGACCTCTCCTCTGGGTGAGATGCAGGCTGCACGGAGTAGTTGAGGACCTCTCCTCTGGGTGAGATGCAGGCTGCAGAGAGTAGTTGATCTCTCCTCTGGGTGAGATGCAGGCTGCAGAGAGTAGTTGATCTCTCCTCTGTGTGAGATGCAGGCTGCACAGAGTAGTTGAGGACCTCTCCTCTGGGTGAGATGCAGGCTGCACGGAGTAGTTGAGGACCTCTCCTCTGGGTGAGATGCAGGATGAATGGCGTGGTTGAAGACTTTTCCTCTTTGTTTGAGATCAAAACTTCACAGGGCAGCTGAGGACCTCTCCTCTGTATGCAGTCAGACTAAACGGAGTGGCTGAGGACCTGTCCTCTGTGTAAGATCAAACTAAACAGGGCAGCTGAGAATCTCTCCTCTATGTGAGATCCAGACTGAACAAGGTAGCTGAGAACCTCCCCTCTGTTTTGAGTTGCAGACTTAACTGGGTGGCTGAGGATCTATCCTCTGTGTGAAATGCAGACTTCACAGGGCAGTTGAGGACTTTTCATCTGTGTGAGATACAGACTAAACAGGATAGCAGAAAAACCTCTCCGCTGTGTGAGATCCAGACTGAACGAAGTGACTGAGGGCCTCTCCTCTCTAAGATCGAGGCAACACAGGTTGGTTATCGACCTCTACTTTGTGTCAAATGCAGGCTGCATGGGGGTGGCTGAGGTCCTCTCCTCTGTTGCTGTAGACTGCACAGGGTGACTGAGGACCTATCTCCTGTGTGAGACCCAGACAAAATGGGGCTTCTAAGGACTTATTTGTTAGATGCAGCCTGCATGGGGTGCCTGGTGCCCTCTCCTTTTTTCTTTGTTAGATCCAGCCTGAACAATGTGACTGAGGACTTCTCCTGGGATGCAGACTATATAGGACCTCTCCGCTGTGTGAGATCCAGACTGCACAGGACACCTCTGCTGTATGAGAACCAGATTGTATAAGGCAGCTGAGGACCTCTCCTATTTGTGAGATGCATACTGAACAGGGCAGCTGGGGGCCATTTGCTTTGTTTTAGATTTAGCCAGCCATACATGGAGCGTAATTCAGCTGGTTCAGCAGGTGAATTACAATCCATGCATGGGCTAGCTGGTTGTGCACAAGTCGATCTATGGATTGACTTGTGTGCAACCAGCCTGTCTGCTCTCATGATCTGAGACCACACCTATAGGTCCTTAGTGGAGGCCAAAGTTGTCAATGATAGCTGTGTTTGACTGTGCAAGGTGTCCACTGATAGCTGTCCAGTATGACTTTCATTACCATGTCCTCAGCGCAGGACATCAGATTGATACAGATTCAGGGGCAGGAAAGGTTTAATCGTACGTGCAATAACATTAGAACATTTGTATACCACAAAGATCATGTGGGCGGGGCTTAGCACCCGTGGGCAGGGATTCCTGAGCAAGCTCTTGCCAGTGTCCCCAGTGGTGGACAAAAGTTGCGTTCATGTGAAATCAGCATTAAGGCATCGATCTAGATTAAAAGTAAGACTCCTCCAAGAGCACACTTTTTGACATTTGGTAATCCGTGGCCAGACTTCTATGCTCTTGACACTATGCCCTACAGTCATACTTTTTAGACTTCACCTCTCCGCAGGTGTGTAGCATTTCAAAGACTGTACCATGGAGCTTGTTGTGGTCTTCACCAACTCAGTCCCATCACCTCACTCCCAGTGACCACGATATGTATTTTACTATTGGATACAGAAAGCACACTTCTCTTACACCCATGCTTGTTCTCCGCCTGAGGCCTCACTTCATCACTCGTGACTCCTGGCCAGGTCCCTAGGTACTCTGTGTTGCAAGAACAGTTCCAGTAGGTGGGAAACAAGTCCCCAGTAAAGGGGCAAAGCATCAACTCTTGCACTAAAAGAATATCTCGACTCTGACATGGCTGGCATGAAACTAATCAGTGTTCTAACGTATACCTGGCACCTTATCCCAAGTGACCTTGGCCAGCTTCTCCCTTCAAAGAGCCCTCCTCGAGCGAAGGTACTTCATTCTCATTATATTCTGGACACCTCGTAGATACCAATGGACAGATCTTCTTTGTAACATACCGTATTTAGAGTCTGGGTGCCAGCGATGCTGATATGAGGTCTGCACAGGGATGGCGGGTTAATTTGTCAATGATGGGAGGTTGGTTGAGAGGTAGGTGGAGGATATGGGGGGTGAAGTTTGGCCTTGGCACAAAGAATTCTGGTAAATGTAGTTTGACACTTCTCATATTTGTAATACAGGCACAAAATGGCCCCAGGACCTCACAGCAAGAAGAAGGGGCCATTTTAAAGCAGGAATATGCAGGACCAACAAAAAAGGACCTTGAGCTGAGGCTTGTATCCAGTGTTCACTTGCACCGCAAAGGTTTTACTGGTCTTAAGTATTTACAGTATAGTGTTAATATACAGTATTATAGTATAGAGAGATCCCATTATATGGTATTTTTATGACTGCACACTTGGTCATCATTAGGCTGACCCAACTGCATCCCACAGGAAGACGATACAGACCTGCAGAGGAGAGGATGGACATTGAAGCCTCCAATGTTAATAAGGATATTTCCCAGCATGCTCTTGCTCAGCAGACCTTTTTTGCTCTTGTAATTCTCAAATTTTTTACTCCTTGCATATTATCCGGTTTTTGATGTGGCTTCAGCATTTGAAAAGTGACTGTTTTGACTATCAACGGTATCTACTGCTGGATTGACTTTGTTTTTGTCTATGTTGGACAGTATACATATGTATAATACAAGAAGGATTGTATATAGCACTGTGGGATTCAATGTCAGAGTATTAAAACAGTATATAAGAATGAAATGCGTCTGTTTGGAATTGCTGCTCACACACAATGCCTGCATCATAACAAATTGTTAATAGAGAAGAACCCGTGCAGCTAAACTTTAATATAAAGCAGTACTCAACTCCTCCAACCCCATGATTTTTCCCACTTACCTGCAGTGGTCTAGTGTTGTTCAAATCACATACCTGCACAGCAAATCCACCATTGTCGCTTTGCAATCTGCAATTCGGGTGCCACATAGCGGGATTGGGCCACCATCTTGGTCCTCTTCCTCTTCTGGCTGCCTCTTCCAGGTGTAGGCAGCAAGATCTGCTGAAGCAACAAATGACCTCTGACCTCTCTATGTGTTGATCCTGCAGCCTCCTGGAAGATGTGTTGTATGTATTCCAGGAGACTGCAGAACCAGGTACAAATCAATTTTGCCTAGCTTGGAATGGAAGCTGAGGGCAAGGCTAAAAATAAAAAAAAACTTGGGACAAAAGACAAAAATTCCCTACAATTGTGCTTGCAGGGTGGGGGGAATGTTACAGCCGAACTAGCTTCTATTTGGGAGTTGTGCTTTAATAAGATTGAATTTACTCAAACACATTCCACTTATGGAGAAATCCAATTGCTTATGATATGGCACTGTACACATAGTTGTTCCCAGGGATGTTGCTTGGGTTTGTGACATACATGAAACACATTAAGGCCCCTTTCTCATGTAAGGTCTGATCTGTCAGTTTTTCAGGTAAACCTGATCGCACGGTTCATACACCCCTATGGACATGCAAGTGTAAATTAACTTGTGTCCATTTACACCCGCCTACCTCTGATCATATCTGGTCCACTAAAAAAAAAGGGTATCCCTCCTCCTCCTCTGTCTAGGCATATAAGATTGGAGGGCAGTTGGGTGTAAACAAAAAGTGAAGTTTGTTTATATCTGGCCACCCATAGAGCAGAGTAGGCTCTGTCCCTGTCTGCTCTGCATAAGACAGACCTGTTTTCTACCCCGATCAGAAGGGAATCAATGGACAGATACCTGCTGATCAAAACAGAGTCAGCCCCATGTGAAAGGGGCCTAAGACTCTTCACACTTGAGAGATTCAAAGCAAGTTTCCTGAAGTGCTTCAACCCTAAGCATCAAGGTTCCTATTATATTTAATGGTTCCCATTTAAGCGTGAAGGTCGTTTTTCTCGAAGCATGTCAGGCATGAATAACATCACTACAAACTGTGGACATGGCCACATAGTTGTTGCCAGGGATGTTACTTGAGTATGTGAAATACTTGCAGTACATTAAGACTCTTCGCTCTTGAGAGATCTGAAGTGCGTTTCTCGAAGCACTTCAACCCTCAGCATCAAAGTTCCCATTCATATGTGAAGGTCGGGTTGCCTAAAGCCTGTCGCTTGAAAAAGTACCAGATGCCATTCTTTGGGGCAGAGTTTTTGGCTCCTATAGAGTGCCTGAAAATGTGAATTTTTTCATACAATTTCTAACCTCTTCTTAGCAACTAGCTCTCCATTGGCTGGAATAAGCCTGAATAAGTCCAAATAGTTTGACTGGGGCTTGGAAAAGAAACATAACACTGCTTTAAACAGTAGATGTGGCCAAATTGCTTCTAGCAATGGGATTAGCTTAGAGAAGAATGGTTAGATAAAATGTGAGCCTACTTACTGTATACTTGTACCCCAAAAATCAGCCCTAATTAGTGTACAACTGGACAAAGCCATGCTTACCTCCCTTATTCATTTCTAGCAATTCCAAGCAGTACCTACTGTACATAAACCACCATTTTTGTGTCTTAATAAGAGCCAGAATCCCAAGACAACAGTGTTCCTAAAAATTCACACTGAACTTAGAACAACAGCCATGTCTACACGCATTCATTCAAAACACTAACAACTTTAAAAGCCATCCACAACTCAGCCCCCAGCTACATCACTAATCTCGTCTTCCAATATCAACCAAATTGTTCTTTCCTCCCGTGACCTCCTGTTCTTTAGTGCTCTGGTCACTTCCTCCCATGCTTGCCTCCAGGACTTCTGCTGAGCCTCTCCCATCCTACGAAACTCCTTACCCCAATCTATCCAACTATCTCATACTCTGTCCACTTCTAGGCGACTTCTAGGCGACCCCTGAAAACCCATCTCTTTGGAGAAGCCTATTCCACCTAACTGAGACTTGACAAAGCGCATGCGCGCGAAACATGTTGTCCCAGCAACCGGCCTCTTCCTTCTAAAGCTGCGGCTCCAGCAAGAGTTCCCCCCCTCTGTCTCTCCACATCGTGGTGACGTCATCCAGGACGCTGGGACGTCGGGTAAACGTGGTCCCTGCACTGACAGGCATTCTACTCCACTGCTTCCCTCTGAGCGGACGGGCCGTCCATCTTGGAACCTGGCTTCCTAAAGCCACAGGCTGGTTATTTATTATTGTTTTACCATATGACTTATTAAAGACACACCTCCATACAAGGTGTATTATTTCTATCACAAAACTACACAGCGCCTGGCTCCTGTTCATACCTCCCACAAACCGATGTGTTTTTACCATGGCAGCAGTGAGTTTTTTCCCCACCAATCATAGTTGACATATACCATTCACTTATTTCCTTTGGGACACATCTGTGCGCTTTTATCCAGACCGCTATTCCACCTAACGACTACTTTCACTTTCTCGTCCAGCTCATCCACCACAGTTACTTCCTTTTGTCTCACTTGACCAACCCTTTGTAAGCTATAAGGAGTAGGGCCTTCTGATTTCTCCTGTTTTTAGTTGTATTGTAACTATTCTGTGTGCTCTCAGGTTGTAAAGCACTGTGCAAACTGTTGGGGCTTTATAAATCCTGTATAATAATAATAATTCACAGCTGGCACAGTGTTTCAGCAGTTTGACATTCCTCCAAAACTCAGCCAGCAGCAACCTAAGGGCTTGTTTACATGTGCAGTACCTGCAGTGGATAGCTCTTCAGAGGGCATTTGATAGGAGGTGAGAAGCGTTATATCGCGGTATGTTTTAACTCTGTAAATGCCACACAAACACATCGCACTCGTACATTGCGCTTGGTTGCGGCGTGGCCTTACAGAACCATTGAATCATGTTTGGCAGTGGTATTGCCTGCCAAGTGCGACATGCTGTTTAATTTTTGCCTGTGTACAGCTTACTGTCTGCATTTCGGTGTTCAGGTGTGCGGTTGGGGGGTGTTAAAGCCACAATATCACTGCCTGGTTTTACCGGTCCCCCCACAACTGCTCATGTGAATGAGCCGTAAGGCACCCTTTTCACCACATTCTCTCACCACCTTTTTTTTAAAAATGTATTAAGCTAGAATGCAATAAACTAATGTTGCGCACTCCTGGTGGAGCCCCAGGTGCAACTGATTCCTTTCCCCACGATTAATGCACACATCTCTTACATTTCACTGGTTCAAATAGAACAGTCTAGGGGTGTCTTTTTATGCTTTATTGCAGAAGTAACTTGGATAGGGTGAAGGGAGCATGGGATACCCCCAGAACTGCTGAGTTGCACAAAAAGTCCCACAAACCTCTCTACTGCACGACGGGTGACTATGACTTCTGCCAAAGAACTGAGGACTGCACACAGTGACTAAGGCCCAACACGTAGGTCATCTGCTCACAAAGGGTCATCAGCTGCCTCCCTCTGATAACCACTGGGCATTCTCCAGTGAGGGAGACACAGACTCGCACCACCATAGGACAGCTGGACACTTTCCCCAACTTCCTTCCAGTACTCTTCAATGAGCTCTCCAGACCCAAAAGACTCCAGAACCAGACTTTGCAAATAGGCCCCCCAGCTTGAACTCCATCTGGGACCGCAATGACTCCTGAATGGCACTTCCAGCAACCTGCCTCGGGGCAGAGCCCCTGCACAGGGCTCTCCTGTGCCAAGACTGGACCCAGGAAACCCCCCCTCCTGCCCCAGGCCTCAAGCTATTTATTTGCTGTCCAGCCACCTACTGGGTACATCTCAGAGATTGGCTGAATCTCCATAAATATTCAAGCTGCCTCCTCTATTCTTCCTCCCACTGTACTTCTAGAATTCTCTGGAATACAGAGGGAAGTAATCAGATCAGCAGCCTACACTAACTAGGAAGGTGCTACACAAATATGAAGGATGCAACATTTGGCTGCAGCAAGATGGCATATTACAACAGTCATTGGGCTGGAACCTAAATAAGAACCGTTAGAGCTGGTGAGTAAAAACTTGAAGTCCTAATTACATGGATACATAAAAAGAGGAACCCACGGAAAGGTGTGTTCCATCAGTTAAAGAGACAGTCAAGAAGATCTATCCTATGACTAGCCCAATGAATAAACTATTAGGTAGATGGTGGTTGGTTGTCAGTTATTTAGATTGCCAGGGGGAAAGTGGCCTCTGGTAAAACAATTGGTATGTGTGGTCAGCTCCAAAGGTGAAACAATTAGCGGATTGCTGCCAAGAACTCTGGTTTGATACCTTTGGGTATAGTGGAAACATACCATACCAAGTGGAATATTCCAAACTGTGCAGCACAATCAAGGTAAGTGTGTTTTCTTATTTAATTTTTTTATTAAAGCCTTTCACAATGCCAAAACAGATATACATGGAAACATGCATATATATTTTCATTGGATTCAATTACAAATCAGAGTTTACAATACTCTTATGAAATACAAAGATACCAGCTGCCCATGGCAATTAATCGGACTGGATGACCAATTACGTGACGTCACTGAGCTTCAACCCATCTTGGCTATATGGGACCTGCAATGAAAATTCCAAAGGAGTGATAAATACATTTGCTTAATGATTGGAATGAAGACGGTGCTGAAATTTACTTTGGGGGCATTGGTACTGCATGTATGTTAACATGGAGAGTGAATGCAAAGTAAAATAGGAATATACAGGGAAGTTCAGAAAGAATATGAGATGTTTCATGTTAGGGATAAAAAGAAAATAAGCTGTTGAGAGGTTATTGGTAGGTGAGAGAGAGTAGGGAAGAGAGGGTAATGGAGCAAGGGGTAGGAAAGGCAGAGA
Source organism: Staurois parvus (assembly GCF_062004578.1). Taxonomy (NCBI): domain Eukaryota; kingdom Metazoa; phylum Chordata; class Amphibia; order Anura; family Ranidae; genus Staurois; species Staurois parvus. Next base: position 2,034,059 of record NW_028319977.1, read on the forward strand.
AAAAGGGGGAGCAGAGGAGGGAAAGAAGGGGTTAAATCAATCAACATCCCGCTTCATAGCCAGAAAGCCCATGAACCCCAGACACGTAGTGAAACACTTTCTGGTCTTCACTGCACTCAAGAATTATTTTATTCTGTTTTTCAGGGTTCATAATTGGAAACAGAGGTGACCCATAAAGCCACACTGAACAAATAGCAATCTGCTAAAGCAAAGTCCCACAACATTATGAGGAATGGTGGGAAACAGCCATTTCCTTACTGGCCTGTTGAGTATTAGTTTCTAGTACAAATCCAGGGGGTACAAATTTGAGAACCTCTGAGTTTCCAGTGTAATATGGTCTGGTTTTTATATTGATCAAGGTTCCATTTAAGTGAGTTTTACCTTCCAACATATTCAGTGCAGGAGTGTTCCAAGAGCGGTATATTTGTTTAGTAGCAATAAATATAAAGATAACTAGCTTACCAATAGATTATTAGACATGTTTGGTTTGTTCAGTAAAGTGCCTACTAGATCTTTAGGCAGATTAAAAACCAGTACTGTATATATTTATGAGAAAACTCTGATCCATAATATTTGTGTCTTGGTGCACCACCACCAAGTATGGAACATTGTTCCTTCCTGTCCACAGAAAAGCAAGAGGAATATTGGGGCATAAACTATGTGATCTGGGAGGAAATGAGGTACCAGTGAAAAAGTACTTTATATAAATTTCTCCAAAGCTAAAATGTTAATTGAACTTTTTGCTGCAGAGGACCAAATTTCTCTCTAGTCCTCGTCAGACAGGTTCTTACCCAGTTCTTCCAGCATAGCATATAATGTGTTTTGGGGTGGCTTTGAGACAGAAGGCCATGAGAATAGGGCCACATGTTGAAACAGAAGGCATACTGTTTTCTTCCAAAGGTGAGCTCTATTTGAATATGAATTTGAATAGGGTCAGTTGATTTTATGGCAAAAAGGGAAGGAGTTGAAGGACAAGAGGTGCCAGGAGGTATACATGTTGGCAGCAGCACCAGAAAAAGTGAAAATAACGGGAAAGTGTTTGGTCTTTTTAGTTAAACATACTGTATATAACATTTTGATTTTATTAGTAATATCTACATTGGGTGTTTGGTAGACCTCTTTGATCCAGGTCAGACTAGTTTTATTAAAAATCAGCTTCTCAGTCACAAATCCCCCCTCTGCACATGACACGTTCAGCAGGGCAGGCTAGTGCCTCAAGCACATATTGGGCTACCTTTAGCCAGTGGTACATCCAGTATTCCTTGGTATGGTTGCTTGTTCCACAAACCAACTGTTGCATTCATTTCTGGTTTACGAGTTTGTAGGTAAAAAGTCTACTGGTCCATCAAAATTTGTCAACTTTTTTATAAGGTTGAAAATGAATGTACTTCCAGCAGTAATTTGCAACACCTGCAAAATCTTTGTTGTCACCTATAATCTTTGCTGTCTAAAATCTTTGTTGACACCTATCAGCTGTCGGGTGTTCCTTTCTGGCCTCAGTAGGATAATCCAACATTTGGGAAGAAAAATACAGCTTAGCAGTCCAGCACTGGAAGCCAAGATGGCAAATATCTGAACAGCCACAGTGTACTTGCCACTAGTGCTAAGATAGGCTGGGATGAAGGAGATCCAGACACAACAGAAGACCAGCATACTGAAGGTGATCAGCTTGGCCTCATTGAAGCTTCCAGGTAGGTTCCTTGCCAGGAAAGCCACTAGGAAGCTTACCATGGCCAGAAATCCCATGAACCCCAGAGACATGTAGTGAAACACTTTCTGGCCTTCATTGCACTCAAGAATTATCTTAATATTCTCAGTTTCTGTGTTTATAGTTGGAAACGGAGGTGACCTATGAAGCCATGCTGAACAAATAGCAATCTGCAAAACTGAGCAAAGTCCTACAACATTACGAGGAATGGTGGGACCCAGCCATTTTCTTAATGGGCTGTTGAGCCGGGTGGCTTTGAAGGCAAGAATCACCATGATAGTCTTAGCCAGGACTGATGAGATACTAATGGAGAAGATCACACTGAAGATGGTTTGTCTAAGAAGGCAGGTGATAGTGGAAGGTTTACCAATGAACACCAGACAGCAGAGGAAGCAGATCATGAGTGACACCAGCAGGATGTAGCTCAATTCCCTGTTGGTGGCTTTAATCACTGGCGTGTCTTTGAACCTAATAAATATCAATAGGATGCAAAATGCCAGGATGGAGGACCCGGTGGCTATCAGTACTAATATAATTCCCAGTGGTTCTTGAAAAGAAAGAAACTCTATAATCTTCGGGATGCATCTGTTACGTTCTTCATTTGACCACTGATCTCCTGGACACCGGAGACATTCAGCAGCATCTGGAATTAAACACTTGTGTTATTTTACTATTCCCATACATTTATTTGGCTTATTCAAATTATTTAAATAAATATCCATCAGTTTGCACACCCAAACCTTTGAACAGATCTTTCTTGCAGTTTGTCCCAGGTTCCTCAAAACCTAGGGTGGTATGTAAATGATATAAAAATGTAGTAAAATATAATAAAAGTTCTAATATGCATATGTGGAGATATAATCAGGATGGTGACTCTAATACTCCCAGTGAGGCATATCATTCGTTGACGTGCAGGAAATAGTAAAATTGCGCACTCACCAGATGCGCAATTTATAAGCGCAATAATCAAAAAACAGAGGTCCCCTCTGTCCTGGGAAGGATGCAGCTCAGAATGGGTAGACTCTTCCCTAGGTATGGGCAGTAAGATGATGCCTCTAGAGGTCTTCTTAAATGGTAGGATGCGGTAGGGGTCAGCAATGGATCATTCTCTTCTGGGCCTTCGGATGGTCACCTTGGTTCCTGGGGGATTAGATGCTCAGTACAGAGCAGCTGGGTAGTAAGATGGCCGCTGGACCTCCGTGATCCAGCGGCGTGACGTCTCAGGCGTGTGTGGCTCCTCCTTAACGCGTTTTGTACACCTAGTACATTGTCAAAAGGGGTGTTACCATAGCCAACACCCCTTTTGACAATGTACTAAGTGTACGAAACGCGTTAAGGAGGAGCCACACACGCCTGTGACGTCAAGCTGCTGGATCACGGAGGTCATTTTACTACCCAGAGCAATTTTAACATTTCTGTTAGGGTCCTGTTTATTTTTGGTGAAAAATGTGTCATTAATTAAAGAGGAGCTGAGCTCTGGAAGTAGTTCCCATAAAAAAGGCAGGTGGAGGGAAAAGAGCTAGTCACAAGTATTGTCTGTGATTTCCCAGCGGTTAAAGCCCAACTAAACCTTCAAGTTAAATCGACTAAATACATTCCAGGTGCATGAAAAGAAAAAGCGTGCAATTCTTACAGTGTGTTTTATTTTTCATCCACAGCCTGCGTAGAAAAGCCTATCCCCTGGCAGCATGTTGCAGAGTATGTGGAAGCTGGGAGCTCATACAGAAGTCTCCTTCTGAGTCAGATCTCTAGCTCTGCAATCAGCAAAGCTCATACTTCCCGTTGATTAGGGAGCTATAGGGTGTGTGTGTTGGACCTCTGCAGAGAGATCAATGCTTCTCTTTTGAAAGCAAGGGTCCCACTCTGCAACTTACTAGCAGGGGACAGGCTTTTATACTCAGTCTGACCCCTGGAAACACATATTAATGCTCATGGTTTTGGTAGTGGAAGTCCAACAAGCTGATATAGGTCGTGATGGTCACATCATCAAACACCTTTGGCCATATAGTGTGCATAGAATACTGAAAGAATTTCAAGGTTGCCATCTTGACCATGAAAAGGTGAGCACCAATGACCAAACATATTAGCAGAAATCACATGACCAATGCAATGACAGGCAGATATCTGTCATTTCCTTTAATCCTCTTAACTTGGATTGACCATCTTGATTAAAATACAGTTAAATTGTATTTGAACTATAGGCACTCTTTAGTTAGGTGTGTATTGGCTAAAATGACATGAAGCCTTAAAAAACTCAGAGTGGACATTCAACATCTATCCAGGATGAAGGAGTCTTTTCTTTCTTTGAATGTTACTTTAACAAGATGGATTTTACCCAGGCATCGGCTATAATAGCATTTCTAAGAGATGGATCTTATTATATTTGCTACACTGATTCTAAAGCTGGCCATTCACGGTACAGTTTTGTTCTGACAAAATTTGATTTCAGAACCTTCTTTTGATTTCCTAATATCTAACGGGATCAAATCGATGATTGTTTTTTACTATTGTGATGAAAAGAATCGAAGGAACAGGATGGAAAATTTTAAATAAAGGAAGTTCAAAAAGCATATGCAGTTTTCATTCAAGAGATTCCATTCATTCCAAAACCAAATGTTAAAAGAAAATGAAATGTTTGAAGTACTTTAGATTAGCATTCGTGGTGAGATTTTTTTGTAGGAATGTTCGTTGAACTCACCAGTCTTGTTGGAAATGTCTCCCGCAGAACATAAGACGCAGTCGAAGCAGCAGGAAGGTTGTCCCTGTCTGGTGACCCTTCTGTATCCAGGAGGACAACTGTCACTGCAGTATGACGGGGGGACCTGCAGACAAGGGAAACACCACATGGACTAAATTACTGATAGACATTATAGAGACTCTAGGTGATCTGTAAATACACTATATCCTCACAGGACATTTACCAAGTGATTTATTGGATACACCTCTAGCGTAAACCATTCACATGTCAACTGCAATTCCTAACTCTTAAGACATCACCATCTTAAAAATTGAAGGCAAAGGCACAGAAAATGTAAGTATTTTAAATGCTTACGGTGTTTTTTTCTTTCTATAAATGATTTTGTATTCACCGTGCCTTCTAATTCCCTAGAAAATGTGATTACCCCCAGGAAGTCAATTCTCTAGCACAGCCCCCTTCCTCCTATGTATGTTATATCCCTCTTCTCTTCTGGGAGTTTCTAGTTAATGTTTGTGCTGGCCCAGCTGCTCTGTTCCCCCTTCATTTTCATGGAAAACTAAGGTACCGACAGAGGTTAATAGAGGTTCCTTGCACTGTGGCTAATTGACCTCCTATGTGATGGTGCCTGCATAGTTGCAGGTCCAAAGCCTTGTGTCAGACCCAGTAACATGACACCAATGATCCTTTTAGCTGATTGTAAGGTTATCATTCTAAACGCCACTGTAAGGGGAATTCTTCCCACTGACACCAATGTAAGGAGCATTCTTCCTTTTGGCAACCAATGTTGAAGCATTTTTCCTTTTGGCCACTAATGTAAGGGGCATTCTGCTCGTTGACCACAAATGTAAGGAGCATTCTCTCCACTGACCACCAATGTAAGGAGCATTCTTCTCACAGACCACCAACAATAGGAATTTTCATCCCACTAGCAACCAATGCAAGGAGCATTCTTCCGACTGACCATTAATGTAAGGAGCATTCTTCCTTTTGGCCACCAATGTAAGAGCATTCTTCCTTTTGGCCACTAATGTAAGGAGCATTCTGCTCGTTGACCACAAATGTAAGGTGCATTCTCCCCACTGACAACCAATGTAAGGGGGGAAGGAGCATTCTTCCCACTGACCATTAATGTAAGGGACAGTCTTTCCACTGACCACCAATGTGGTCCGCTTGAGAGTTAGAGGTCTCCTAAGGTCTCAGCTTGAGGGTGAAAGATCTCCTAAAGTCTCAACATGAAGATCCAAGGTACCTTAGAGTCCCATCTTAGGGGTCCAAGGTTCCCTAAAGTCTCCTCTTGAGGGTCAGAGGTCATTTAAAGGCTCAGCTGGAGGGTCACAGGTCTCCTAAAGTCCAAACTTAATGGCCAGAGGTCCCCTGAAATCTCAACTTGAAGGTCAGGGGTTCCTTAAGGTCTCCTCATAAGGGTGAGAAGTCTCCTAAAGCCATATCTTGAGTGTTCTTCCCACTGATCACCAATGTAAGGGCATTTTTCCCAATGACCACCAATGTAAGAGACAGTCTTCTTACAGATCACCAACGTTAGGAGAATTCATCCCACTGACCATTAATGTAAGGGGCCATAACCATCAATGTAAATGGAATTCTGCACACAGACTACCAATGGAAGGAACATTCTTCCCACTGACTACCATTGTAAGGAACATTCTTTCGAATGACCACCATTGTAAGGAGCATTCATCCCTCTTATCACCAATGTAAGGGGCATTCTTCCCACTGATCACCAATATAAGGAGCATTCCTCCCTATAACCATCAATGTAAAGAGCATTATTCACTCACTACCAATGTAAGGAACATTCTTCCCACTGACTACCATTGTGAGGAGCATTCTTTCGAATGACAACCAATGTAAGGAGCATTCATCCCAATGACCACCAATGTAAGGAGCATTCTTCCCATTGACCATCGATGTAAGGAGTATTCTTCCCACTGGCCACCAATGTAAGGAGAATTCTCCTAATGATTCCTAATGGACTAATCTTAGCAGAGGTACCTTTAGAATTATATTGAAGGTTCCTCAAAGGTAAAAAGGCTGATATAGAATGTAACGTGAGTAACATCACCGAGTCTGTAGAGGTTGCTAACATCACATCCATAATGGTGGTGCCCAGCAGTCTCTGGGTTTTTGGATGTCTACACAGTGGAGGATTTAAAAGGTAAATAACATGCATAAAATACATTAAAATCTAATCAGATGAGAGGATTTTTGTTGAAATGAAGGGTCTGGTGACTAGACTATACTATGGATTTCTGAATATAATGTATTGGTAGGGGAGTCACACCTGCAGTGCTTCAACACCATGGTGGCCATAATGGATGTCGGAGTGACAGAGGATCGCTGAAAAGGTGAGTGTAAAATGGTTGGGGTAGAGGGGAGCATTCCATCATGGATGGAGGTCCCATGCTTTCCTATATCTGAAGGCACCAAGAGGACCCTGTATATCATATATCAACCTAAGAGATTTAGAAGAGGTAAGTGTTGAAAAAAAAGTATAAAATACATATGGGGGACAGGGGGTTGACGTGAAAGCTTTGAATTGGTCCTCAACTGAGTTGCTTGCGAGTTGAGCTACTATTGTGCATATACAGTTTATGGAAAGGCCCATTTTCACCACTATGGATGTGCTGGGCTGTGTGTGAGGTTTTTAAGCTTTAAGGACATTAGGCTGGCCATACACAAGTAGAATTCTATTTGAATGTTTGTATGGAAATGAGAAAATTTGAAATGCATGTGCACGCCGAAAATGTTTGTTTCCGATGCATTCATTAATTAAAGAATTTTGTTTCGTCATATATGTTATGTTAAACCGATTCATTTTCTGGTTTTGTTTTGTATCTCCGGCATTCGTTTCACATATTCATTGGTCTGGGTGGATTCAAGAAAATTATGCAGTTTTTCCAGAAGATTGCTGTATATTCAATATATTATCTAATCGGATGGATTCGAAATGGAAGGATTCAAAATTTTTGAATTCTAGTCCAACCCAGAGAAATAGCATGAACTGAGTGGACAATACCAACTGACGTTGTGTGCATCCGAATTAACAAATGGATCAAAATTCAGGTCCATTAATTATCCGAAATCTGAATTAGCGAATTAATTAAAACATTTTATTCATTTCCCCATAGGCCCAAATTACTATTGCAACATTTGACTTTATCCAAATGAAATGAATGCATTAGTTCATTTCGTTATAACTTTTTTTTTATTCGTTGCCATTTAGAGATTCGTAGACATATGATTTCCAAAGATTACATTTTTCGACTGAGAAATGAATCGTAACTTACTCTATATTGCCAAAAGTATTGGGCCACCTGCCTTTCCACGCACTTGAACTTTAATGGCATCCCAATCTTAGTCCGTAGGGTTAAATATTGAGTTGGCTCCACCCTTTGCAGCTATAACAGCATCAACTCTTCTGGGCAGGCTGTCCAAAAGGTTTAGGAGGGTGTCTATAGGAAGGGTTGACCATTCTTCCAGAAGCACATTCGTGAGGTCAGGCACTGATGTCGGACGAGAAGGCCTGGCTCGCAGTGTCCGCTCTATTTCATCCCAAAGGTGTTCTGTCGGGTTGAGGTCAGGACTCTGTGCAGGCCAGTCAAGTTCATCCACCCCAAACTCACTCTTCCATGTCTTTATGGACCTTGCTTTGTGCACTGGTGCGCAGTCATGTTGGAACAGGAAGGGGCTATCCCCAAACTCTTCCCACAAAGTTGGGAGCATGAAATTGTCCAAATTGTTTTGTTATGATGACACCTTAGGAGTTCCCTTCACTGGAGCTAAGGGGCCATGCCCAACCCCTGAAGAACAACCCCACACCATAATCCCCCCTCCACCAAACTTTACATTTGGCACAATGCATTCAGACAAGTACCGTTCTCCTGGCAACCGCCAAACCAAGACACCTCCTTTGGATTGCCAGAGAAGCGTGATTGGTCACTCCAGAGAACATGTCTCCACTGTTCTAGAGTCCAGTTGCGGTGTGCTTTACACCACTGCATTCAACGTTTTGTTTTGCACTTGGTGATGTAAGGCTTGGATGCAGCTGCTCGGCCTTGGAAACCCATTCCATGACGCTCTCTACGCACTGTTATTGTGCTAATCTGAAGGCCACATGAAGTTTGGAGGTCTTTAGCTATTGACTCTGCATACAGTTGGTAACTTCTGCACACTGTGTGCTTCAGCATGCGCTGACCCTGCTTTGTAATTTTATGTGGCCTACCACTTGGTGGCTGAGTTGCTGTTGTTCCCAGTTGCTTCCACTTTGTTATAATCCCACTAACAGTTGACCGTGGAATATTTAGTAGCAAGGAAATGTCACGGATGGACTTACTGAACAGGTGGCCACCTATCATTGTACCACACTTGAATTCACGTCACTCCTGAGAGTGACTCGTTCTTTCACAAATCTATGTAGAAGCAGTCTGCATGCCTAGGGGCTTGATTTTAAACACCTGTGGCCATAGAGGTGATTGAAACACCTGAATCCAATGATTTGGAGGGCTGGCCCAATACTTTCGACAATACAGTGTATGTCTGTCAGGCCCATGCATGTTACAATATGCACAATTTATCCCAAACGAAAACCATTACAATTATAATTTTGTTCATTCAAGAAACATTTTCCATTCCATCCTTTGAATCTTCTCATCTCTACAATCAAAAAAGATTACAATTTGACCCCACTAACCATTAATAAATCAAATTAAATTTCACATGAAATTCTGCTGGTGTGTGGGCAGCTTTAAGATGACTGGATCTTGCTATTTAGCACATTGTTCTGTATTTCATTGCATTTTCCAAGCATATGTTTAGGGACAAAATATTACATTATCAGCTACTGTACTCTAAAGCCGATCATAGATGGTTTGAATCTCGGCTGGTTCAGTAGGGACTTGAACCATCTATGGGTAGGTTTGATTGTACTCAATTCGATTGTTGTATGACTTGGGTACAACCAGTCTGTCAGATTTTTCATGTGATTATTGCCAGCAACAATGTTCTTCTGGCAGGGATGGCTCCCTCCGGCACCCCCTCACTGGAAGGAAACAGAAGCTCCACAAGGGGGATTGTTGATATGAGAAATTAGTGATTTTCCTTCTTGCAACCCATGGTTGCAGGAAAGAAAACTGAATCATCTTTGGCTGGCTTTACTGTACTCCTTTCTGGTACTTGGCACTTGGATTAAGAAGTTTTCAGTATTTTATTAGCACTGAAATAGGAGCAGTTAATGCTACTGTATAAGATGCTGCCTGCAGGATTCAAATTGTATTTGCATTTTGTTCATAGCTTTGGTGGGAATGGATCAGAGCTAATACAATCCGATCTCCCATTTTCAAACATTTTACTAGTGGTGGAGGACACAACTTGTAGCCAGTGGTCATGGCTGGAAAACTGAGAGATATTTGAGACCCTTGTGGGCTTGCCCTGAAAGGTCTGAGGAATCTCTTGGCCTAGCAGGATGCCAAGAAGGCTCTCAGCAGCCGACCTAGGAAAGACTGATCTGATTGAGAAAATGAAGCAAGCACAGGAACCCTCACAGTTGTTAGTTATATTCAACTGGACTTATTCTGTAATGTTGAAGGTGTATCGGAGCTCCTCCAAGCCAATGCTTCAAGAAGTGAATTGGAGATGCTACAAACCTTCTTCAATAAGTCCAGTTGAAAGTGATTAACTTTTACTAGATATACCATGACCTGAAGATAGGAACCCTCACTAACAGCCTGCTTTGGAATAAAGACCAGCAACCCAAGAGCAAGAATCTTCCTTAAAGTGTATCTAAAGCCAATACTTTCTTGTCTTTTTTTAACAGAATAAAGAAAGGTTAGAACCTGTTGTTTTGTATTGCTGCCTGTCTCCACAGGAGAAGTTTACTCTCTCTATTTGCCTTGGTGACAATTGTACCTGGGACTGAAAGTGAAGAGGAATCCAAAATGTTACAGTTGTCACCAGGGGCGGACTGACAACTCAGGGGCCCCCGGGTAATAGGGAATCATGAGGCCCCTATGTCCTCGCCCACACTCAAACCACACCCAAAAAAGCCTATGAAAGGTACCAGGGGCATCTCATGGGGCCCCCTACTGACCCCGGGACCTCGGGCAATGCCCGAGATCCCAAATGGTCAGTCTGCCCCTGGTTGTCACAACAACGGGAGGTGACATCTTCCAATGAAGACACCTTTTGCAGCAACTGTCTAGGGGATTTCTCCTCACTTTGGAGATTTTTCCTTGAATCCCCTGCAGTGTATCTATGAAGAGACGTGAAGCAAAATCTCCCTAGCAGGACACAGAAAAAAGCAAGTAGAGAAAGCACTTGACCTGGGTATTAAATACTCCATACTCTGTCCAAAATTAAAATAAAAAGTTCTGGCTTTGGATTCCTTTAAAGGACATTTCTGACCAACTCCAGAAGTGTGTTCCAGAGATCAATGAGTATTATTAATCCTACCTGGGAAAATCGCTCATTCCACAAAATTTCACTGGTGTTGATATCGATAACATAACCTGCCTTTGCCTCGGGGTTAAATGATCCAACAGTCACCAGCTGGAATTCTTCTTTAAGAATGCGGATGGTCACAATGTCATATGATGCAGAAACATCTCCATTGGCATCAAAAGTGATGGCGTCCGCATACGGAGGGTGGAAAGGGGTTTTCTTTAGAGAATGCAGGACCTACGGGTCCATCAGAAAGAAAAGTTTAAAGATTCTTCTATTCTATGAGGTTATCAAAATCATTTGTACTATTGCAGAATTCCATGTGCTGAAGTGTAGATTGTGTTGAGGACCACTAGAGCTAGGATGTAGTTGCATAACTCATCTATTGGCATGTGGGTCCAAGTCTCTAGCAATTCATGGGGCACCCATGAAAAATCCATGCTATGTAAAATAAAACTGTTACCTGTCTAAATCTTCTAAATGACTACTGTGAATTCCATGTAATACCCCATCGCTCATGATACATTAAATTTGAACTTCATGTAGATATGAAAGACACAATTTAATGCAGCTCTGCATTTATTAACCACTTGACCTCCAGAGGATTTACCCCCCTTAATGACCAGGCCTCTTTTTGCTACTCGGGGCTGCACTAATTCAACTGATAATTGCGCAGTCATGCAATGCTGCACCCAAACGAAATTTCCGTCCTTTTTTTCACACAAACAGAGCTTTCTTTCGGTGGTATTTGATCACCTGTGCCCTTTTTATTTTTCACGCTATAAACAAAAAAAAGGCCAAAAATTTTGAAGAAAAACAATATTTTTTACTTTCAGCTATAAAAAATATATAGTAAACTCAAAGTTGGTTATAAATTTAAGCCAAAATGTATTCTGCTCCATGTTTTTGGTAAAAAAAATCCCAATAAGTGTATATTGATTGCTGTGTGTGAAAGTTATAGCGTCTACAAACTATGGTATAGATACTGCAATTTACGCCATTTTTCTGCTATACAGCGCTGCGCTAGTTTAACAGACAATTGCGCGGTCATGCAATACGGTACATAAATGAAATTTACATCTTTTTTTTTTCCCACAAATTGAGCTTTCTTTCGTTGGTATTTGATCGCCTGTGCAGTTTTTATTTTTTGCGCTATAAAAAAAAAGGCTGACATTTTTTAGAAAAAAAACAATATTTTGGACTTTTTGCTATAAAACATGTCCAGTAAAAAAAATTTTAAAAATCAAATTTAGTCATAAATTTCTGCCAAAATGCATTCTGCGACATGTCTTTGCTAAAAAAAAACCCAATACGTGTAAATTAATTGGTTTACGTGAAAGTTATAGCGTTTACAAATGGTGGGAAAGATACTGGGATTTTTAGGGTTTTTTATACTAATAATGGCGGCGATCAGCGACTTATTGCAGCGATCAGTGACTTATGGCGGCGATCAGCGACTTATGGCGGGACTGCGGCGGACATTCTGACATTGGGGGGTACTGACTTGGGGTCACTGACATCCCCAGTGACACCAATACAGTGATCAGTGCAAAAAAAAAAACACTGACACTGTACTAATGGCACTGAGGAGGAAGGGGTTAACTTTATTTTTCAGGGAAGGGTTATCTGTGTGAGGGGGAGTGTTTTACTAGGGGGCGGGGGGTGTGTGCTGCACGGGACAAGGCTGATCGGGAGAGAGAAACTCTTCTGTCCCGATCAGCTTGTTCTCGAGCTGTCAGGGAAGTGACAGAAAGCACAGCTACTGCAGCTGTGCTCTCTGTCACTGATTGCCGCCGATCGCCAGGAGATAGCCGGTAAGGACCGGCTGTGACCCGGCGACTGACATCCGCGGCTGTGATCGGCGGGACAGGTAGAACGGGGGCGCGCCTCGCGCGCGCCCCCTACCTGTTTACAAAACACATGTTTTAAAACGTGGTTTTGCCTGCCCGTGCCGCCCTGCCGCCGTATTTATACATGGGCTGGGCGGCATGTGGTTAGTACATAATTAAGAGTTTTTTTATATACAAGCAGTGTGCCAGAATTTGATCTGGTGTTAGCTGATAGAAGGAGAGAGCAGAGTGACAGAGAGATGAGCTATTCTGTGTGGGCTGAGCTGTAGAGCAGAACTCTAAACATTTCAGAACTGCTTAGACAGAAATACAAATTACAGTCATGGCCAAAAATATAGGCACCCCTGTATTTCTGTCAGATAATGCACCACTCCACCCAGAAAATTGTTGCAATTACAAATGTTTCGGCATTCTCATGTTTATTTCTTTTGTTTGCATTGGTATAACACAAAAAAGTCAAATGTGACACATTCCACTCAATACCCCAAAAATGGACTGCACAAAATGATTGGCACCCTCAATGTAATATTTGGTAGCACACCCCTTGGAAAAAAAAACTGAAATCAATCACTTCCTGTAACCATCAATGAATTTCTTCCACCTCTCTATTGGAATTTTGGAGCGCTCTTCTTTCACCAACTTCTCCAGGTCTCTCAGATTGGAAGGGTTTCTTTTCCCAACTGTTGTTTTGATATCTCTCCACAGGTGCTCTATGGGATTGGGATCTGGACTCATTGCTGGCAAGTTCAGTCCTCTCCAGTGCTTTGTCTGAAACCATTTCTGAGGGTTTTTTGATGTGTGCTTTGTGTCATTGCCCTGCTGGAAGACCTGTGACCTCTGATGGAGACCCAACTTTCTGACACTGGGCCCTACATTGCACCCCAGAATTCTTTCGTAGTCTTCAGATTTCATAATGCCGTGCACACGGTCAAGACGTCCCGTGCCTGAAGCAGCAAAGCAACCCAAAACATCAGTGACCCCCCACCATATGTGACTGTAGGGTCTGTATTCTTTTCTTTAAAGGCCTCATTGCTTTTTCTGAAAACAGTAGAGTGATGGGCTTTACCAAAAAACTGGAATTTTGTTTCATCTTTCCACAGCACATTCTTCCAAAAGGATTTTGGCGTCTTCAGGTAAGTTTTGGCAAACTCCAATCTGGCTTTTTTATGTTTCTGTGTCAGCAGTAGGGTTCTCCTGGGTCTCCTACCATAGCGTCCCTTTTCATTCAGATGGCGATGTATAGTGTGAGCTGATACAATTGTACCCTGTGCCTGAAGGTCAGCTGGAATTTGTCTGGAAGTTGATCGACATTCTTTAGCCACCATTCGAACAATCCTTTGTTGCTATCTTTGATAAATTTTTCTCTTCTGTCCTTGTCCAGGGAGATTAGCTAAAGTACCACTGGCTGTAAACTTCTTGACATTGTTGCGCACAGTGAACACAGGAACATTAAGATCTCTAGAGATGGACTTGTAACCTTGAGATTGTCCATGCTTTTCCACAATTTTTGTTCTCAAATCTTCAGACAATTCTTTGCTGCTCTTTCTCTTCTCCATGCTATATGTGGCACACAGAGACACACAACAGAAAGGTTGAGTAAATTTTTCACCATTTTAGCTGATTGCTGGTGTGATTTCTATATTGTCAGCACCTGTTCATTGATAGAGGTGAGTTTAATTACAAATTACAGGAACATCACAAACTTGGAATGCAATTATTTTTTATAATTTTGAGAAGGTGCCAATACTTTTATCTGGTCCCTTTTTGTGGTTTTGTGTGAAATTTGTCAGATTTGGCCTTTTTTTCTCCACTTTTTTGTGTCATACCAATATAAACAAAAGAAATAAACACGAGAACACATGGCTAATGTATAACGTAAAGTCTATGGGCTTGGAAAAATCTGTATGTAAATGAATTGAAAATTGGCTAAAAGATGGTATTCAGAGAGTAGTGGTTAATGATTCATACTCTGATTGGTCTGGGGTTGCCAATGATGTACCCCAAGGTTCAGTGTTGGGACCCTTAATTTTTAATATATTTATAAACAATATAGGGTCTGGGATTATAAATCCCATTTCAGTCTTTGCAGATGACACCAAGCTGTGCCATGGAATAACGTCCTTACAGGATGTCTCCAACTTACAAGCCGACCTCAATGCTCTGTGTAATTGGGCAACTATGTGGCAAATGACCACAGTGAGAGCTGTGGGAATGTGGAATAGACTCCAAAGTGGATTGCTTTAAAAAAAGTCCTGGATTCTTTCTTGGATATACAGAATAACTGGATACTAACATTTATAGGTAAAGTTGATCCAGGGAATATCCGATTGCCTCTCGGGGGATCAGGAAGGAATCTTTTCCCCAGCAGGAGCAAATTGGATCATGCTTTGCTGGGTTTTTTTTGCCTTCCTCTGGATCAACTGTGGGTGTAGGATTATAACGTTTTTTTATGTAATGGTTGAACTGGATGGACTTTTGTCTTTTTTCAGCCAGACTAACTATGTAACTATGTAAGAATGTCTAAACATTTGTAATTGCAAAATATTTCTGACAGAAATGTGGGGGGTGCCAATATTTTTGACCATGACTGTATTTGATAGGTAAAACAGCTCTCATATAAGTGAAATTCCAGTCAAAACCTAATCTAAATTCTAAACATATTCTATCTAACCCTGTAAAAAAAAAATTGCTATACTTACCTATTCTGATATTGCTTCACCGATAGCTTGGAATGAATAGGAGATGACATCACCCATAGGCTTACTATGGGGCATCTGTTGTTGGCTGCCTCTGCTCTACACAGAAGCCGTCGCTGACAGCTCAGCATTGAACCAAACCAGACTGGACTGGACCAGACCATTGCAGCTTCAGAATAGGCAAGTATAGTTATATTTTCTTTACAGGGTTAGATAGATTAGGCTTAGAATGGGGGTGGGAGTAGGTTTAGCGTTAATTAGCTTTTGGGTGGAATTCCACTGTAACTGTTGGCTTGGCGTTTAGATTTAAAGTTCAAATGAATTTTCATTTTAAATCTGCTAAATACATTCCAGATATATAAAAAAAGTGCGAAATTTACAGTTCTTTAGCGTAGAAACTACTGTCCCCATTTAGCATGATGTAGAGAAGGACCCTGGCTCTCTGTGTGGAAGCAGTCATCGCCAAAGTTTGACACCCTGTGCTACATTAGAGTTAAAGCTCACCAATAACCAGGCGGCATGAGCTTTGCTGAATGGAAAGCCCTAGAGGAGTATCGTACTGCTGCAGAGAGACCACTGCTTCCACACACAGAGAGCAAAAGTCTAGTGGCATTCTCCATAATCCCAAAAAGTCGAGGAATGGGACTGTTTTATAAAGCAGGTGTGCAGAGATCCCACCACCGGCATCCTGAGCAGGGGTGGACTGACCATTTGGAAACTCGGGCCCTGCCCGAGGGCCCGGGGTCAATAGGGGGCCCCATGAGATGCCCCTGGTACCTTTTTCATATGCTTTTTTGAGTTTGGGCAAGGACACAGGGGCCACATGATCCCCTATTGCCCGGGGACCCCATGAGTTGTCAGTCCGCCCCTGGTCCTGAGACATCTAAGAAATCATTGGGTAGTCTACCACTCCAACACCAACCACAACCTGAAATATAATTTTTTGTGTTGACTGATCCCTTAATTTTTTTGATCATTACTCCAAAAGATTAAGCAAGGCTACATTCTAAACTTTGTTTGCAAAACCTGATTTGCCTAGCGCTCTAGTATGTTTTAATCTGCTACCTGCTCTGTTGTACTGTTGTCCATGTTGATGTTAGGATATTCTCTTTCTACTTTTACCTGCCATGGCTGGATAATGCTGAGGTTGGCACAAATATGGTGAACTGATGGGCACTTGAGCAATGCGTGAAGAGCATGGGCATAGGCATATATAGCCAGGTAGGCATGATATGTGTAGCTCAGGTCATAGATCTCAAATAATTCTGCGATCTTCATCCTCAGAGCTCCATCTTCAGTGCATGGTGACCCACTACTTGCAGAATTTGCTTCACTTTCCAGCGTTCCTTCCTCATGCCAGCTGCAGTGAAATGCTGTTTCCCAAAAAGGTTTAATGAAGGGGTATGTAGAGTTTGAAGCTGGATGTAGACTTTGAAGAAAGGACTCAAAGCCTGGCATGGGTCTTGTTTTAGGCATTAAGCCTACGGTCCCATTAAGAACTTTCCATGCCTTCTTGGAGAACAGGCCTGGAGTGATCGTAAAGGAAACAGAAGAAATGAAAATCTTCCCAGTCACACCTTCGTCAAACAAGGCATCGAGCAGAGCCATCACATGAGGCTCAGTGCTGTGGAGGAGGATCACATTGGCTGAACTTTTTCTTATGATTCCCACTACCCTCAGGACTTGTTTCCTGGAGTAGCTTAGGTGTATTTTTTCAACAAAGGCCACACAGCTTCCACTTTTCTCTATCTCGGCCCTGATCACTCTCCCACCCTGCTCACCCACATCATTGTCCACTATCAGCATTCCCACCCAAGTCCAACCGAACAGATTAACGAGCCGCGAGAGGGCAATGTTTTGAAACATATTACTGGACACTGTGCGCATAAAAGATGGGAAGTTCACCTTATCACTCAAGGAGGAAGAAGAGGCCCCGTGGCTGATCTGAAAGAGAAGAATGCAGTGTTATTAAAATAGATTTAAACCCTGAATGAGTAGTATCCTAAAGCTCTTAGTTTTTTTTCAGCAATCTATGGTCCGGTCCAGTGACATCTCAGGTCCTCTTTGCCCTCTTCATCTGGTACTTGGGGGATCCTTGATGATGTAGAGAGCAGTGTTACATAATGATGTAGTGCCACCCCTTGCAGAACTCTGTAGTCCAGCTTTAAAGACCTGGGCTCACAGGTAGTAGGTTGAATGTTTTTGGGTGTCATTTAACCCAGGAGAGGTGAATCAGTGTGCTTCTCAGTTTGGGCAACAGTTCTAGAGAGGAAGTAAGTACTGAAGGTTGGACAAGGGCTTTATTGTTAGCTTTTGAGGCATAAAAAGCCACATGGTCAATTTTGGGGAGTTTAGTTGGTGATTACTGTAAAAAAGACATTTTGACAAAACTGCATAGCATTTTCCATGTGTATATATTTTTAGGTATTAAATCCAACAGTATTAATCCACTCGGCTCTTTTAAAGGAAAATCCACTGAATGATCACACTGTGAAAATAATTAAAATTGGCAGTGTATCCTTTATATATGGTCCAAGTGATTGGAAACTGGCTCTGACTGTCTTTGGGCATTTGTGTTAGACAGACCATCACCAAGACTGTAGAGAACTATCCTACAGGAACCCACAGAGAACAAAGAGCCCAGGGGATGGACCTGACATAAATAGGGAGGAAGAGGATACCATAATGTATACCTTTCTTAGACCATTCCTCATCTCCAAAATGTTATTCCTCTGTATCACCCCTTATACTGTGCTCTTACTGTCATTCTCCTCTGGAACATTACAAATACAGTGTACATCACAGCTTATTCCTATCTTTGGAGGAAGACATAGATCCCAGGGAAGGGACCTGACATAACTGTTATGAAAAGTGTAGGATAGAAGAGGACATAAAACAGTACTTAATCTACACATTGATTTAAAATTCATTTTTAGCTTTACTTTATGATTACAACGTGAGGCTTTTTAAGAAAAATCCCTAAAAGAACACATTTCACCATCCCTGTTTTATATACCTGTGGATAATGGTGGACTCCTAAGATCCTGGCAATGGGAAGAGACAGAGCTGACACCATATCTCCAACTACTCCAACCATGGCAGAGGTCTTGTGGCAATTGTATTGAGGAACAGGGTATTCTACCCCTGACAAAAGGGACATAACCCCTCCTATGGCCCGGAGCTCTGACATACAAGACTCCAGAAGGCTGAAGCCAAGAGTGATGTTAGGCAGCAGGTCTTGGGAATTGTTAATTTCATCAACTGCAAACTTGAGGCCCAGAACATCCCGGTAATAACGAATGTGGAACCTACACAAGACAAAGAGAAGAAACATAAGGTCTTTGCTCTCTTAGTCACCATATACAGGTGAAACTCGAAAAATTAGAATATGGTGCAAAAGTTCATTTATTTCAGTAATGCAACTTAAAAGGTGAAACTAATATATGAGATAGACTCATTACATGCAAAGCAAGATAGTTCAAGCTGTGATTTGTCATAATTGTGATGATTATGGCTTACAACTCATGAAAACATCAAATCCACATTCTCAGAAAATGAGAATATTACATGCAATCAATAAAACAAGGATTGTACATAGAACAATATCGGACCTCTGAAAAGTATAAGCATGCATATGTACTCAGTACTTGGTTTGGGCCCCTTTTGCAGCAATTACTGCCTCAATGCGGCGTGGCATGGAAGCTATCAGCCTGTGGCACTGCTGAGGTGTTATGGAAGGCCAGGATGCTTCAATAGCGGCCTTCAGCTCTTCTGCATTATTCGGTCTCATGTCTCTCATCTTTCTCTTGGCAATGCCCCATAGATTCTCTATGGGGTTCAGGTCAGGCGAACTTGCTGGCCAATCAAGCACAGTAATCCCACAGTCATTGAACCAGGTTTTGGTGCTTTTGGCAGTGTGGGCAGGTGCCAAGTCCTGCTGGAAAATGAAGTCAGCATCCCCATAAAGCTTGTCTGTGGAAGGAAGCATGAAGTGCTCCAAAATCTCCTGGTAGACGGCTGCGTTGACCCTGGACTTAATGAAGCACAGTGGACCAACACCAGCAGATGACATGGCTCCCCAAATCAACACAGACTGTGGAAACTTCACACTGGACTTCAAGCATCTGCATCCTGCAGTGTGTGCCTCTCCATTCTTCCTTCATACTCTGGGTCCTTGGTTTCCAAATGAGATTGTTACTCTCATCAGAAAAGAGGACTTTGGACCACTGAGCAACAGACCAGGTCTGTTTTTCTTTAGCCCAGGTAAGATGCTTCTGACGTTGTTTGTTGTTCAGGAGCGCCTTGACAAGAGGAATACGACATTTGAAGCCCATGTCCAGGATCTGTCTGTGTGTGGTGGCTCTTGATGCACTGACTCCAGCCTCAGTCCACTCCTTGTGAAAGTCCCCAACACTTTTGAATGGCCTTTTCCTGACAATCCTCTCCAGGCTGCGGTCATCCCTGCTTCTTCTGCACCTTTTTCTTCCACACTTTTCCCTTCCACATAACTTTCTATTAATGTGCTTTGATACAGCACTTTGGGAACATCCAACTTCTTTTGCAATTACCTTTTGAGGCTTTCCCTCCTTATGGAGGGTGTCATTGATGGTTTTCTGCACAACTGTCAGGTCAGCAGTCTTTCCCATGATTGTGATTCCTACTGAATCAGACTGAGAGATCATTTAAAGGCTCAGGAACCCTTTGCAGGTGTTATGGCTTAATTAGCTGATTACAGTGGGACACTTTGAGCCGAGAATATTGCACCTTTTCACAATATTCTCATTTTCTGAGATTGTGGATTTGGGGTTTTCTTGAGCTGTAAGCCATAATCATCACAATTATGACAAATCACGGCTTGAACTATCTTGCTTTGCATGTAATGAGTCTATCTCATATATTAGTTTCACCTTTTAAGTTGCATTACTGATATAAATGAACTTTTGCACGATATTCTAATTTTTCGAGTTTCACCTGTATATACAGTTTCAGTTGTATTACTCTTGCTGCTTCTCTTTCCTGTGGAATGCCCTTTCTTTTGTAACACACTTTGCACCATTATTAATGTTCACCACTAGAATTCCCCTCACTGACACATTATCAGAGCTCCTTAACTGGACATACACCTTACGATATGATTGCACAGTCTTTGTTAAACTCCTTTAGATTTTTCAAACTTACAGTATGTAATGTGAGGGCCTATCTAAGCAACCCAATAAATGCACATCCATTCAGACAGGATCTCGTGCTACATGGATGTTGGTGGATTGTAGGGCTCAGCGACTTCGACCTTGTTGGACAGAGGTTAGATCGATCGCACAACAACAAACACTTTAGGATTCCTGACTGCCCTGCGTTTTTCCTCCTAAATCACTCCTTCATCCCTTTCAAGACGTATAAAATCTGTACTCCGCCACCTTTTAAATGCGGTCAGAGTCTGTATCCCATTGAAATGGAAAAACCTCAACCTCCTATCCATTGCACTTTAGCTTCGTAAAGTTGAGGACACAAATCACATGGAAGTCCTAATCCTTTTGGCCAACAACAAACATGGCATTTACAATAAGACCTAGTCCCACTGGAACCCTTATATCTTTTCAGAAGAGAGGAAGACCCAGCTAGCCGAGGACTATTTACCCTCCAGCTGGAGACTCCCCATCTATCAAGACTATCCTCACCCAAAGGAACAAGAGAACAGAGATCCCCTCCCCTCCTTTTTTTCCTCCCCCCCCCACACAAACACACTGTGACTCGGTTTCTAAAAAAAAAAAAAACTAAAATGGAATACTGAGGTTGCCATTGTGAGACTAGACCTCCTGTGTTGTTTACAAGGTAGACCCAGAAGAGGGTAACTGTTCTTTTTTTTCCTCCTGTTTTTGTACCTCTATGGGAATACTACATCTCACACTAAGAGCATGTTTCTTATACATGTGTATGTAAACTTCCAAGTGATTCTTCAAATAAAAAAAGGAAATTGCTCAGCTTAAGAAATACATTTCTGTTT
This sequence comes from Staurois parvus, assembly GCF_062004578.1. NCBI lineage: Eukaryota > Metazoa > Chordata > Amphibia > Anura > Ranidae > Staurois > Staurois parvus. Next base: position 2,055,468 of record NW_028319977.1, read on the forward strand.
GCTTAAAGGAAATTGAGACTTGGTTACACTATCAAAATCAACCATCTTGATAATAAACATCTCTTTTATTTACTCTGATAATTTACACCTCAATGTGTATCTCTAGAAACTTTTTTTTGAAACCCCATCAGGATTGTATTGCTTTCGGTGTTTCCATTGGGGAGATTAACCCACTCTATCGGTATGGTGACCATTATCATCTGGACACAAAGTGATGGGACTTGATATCTTTCTATGACTATTCCTCACTATCACTCTGTGTCACATTTAATTCTAATCTCTAACCTTTCCTTGCCTCTGGAACACTATCCCTTTCTATCAAATCTTTCTTCTATGACTGTTCCTCACCTCTGGAACACTATCCCTCTATATTATTATTATTGTTATATTATTATACAGGATTTATATAGCGCCAACAGTTTGCTCAGCACTTTACAATATAACGGGGACAATACAGTAACAATACAGTTCAATACAAGAGGGATTTGAGGGCCCTGCTTCTTGGAGCTTACAATCTAGGAGGGAGGGGCTAGTGGTACAAAAGGTAGTAACTGTGGGGGATGGACTGGTTGGAAGAGTAGAAGATTCCAGTATTAGCTGAGGGCAGGATAGGCTTCCCTGAAGAGATAGGTTTTCAGAGATCGCCTAAAAGTGAGTAGAGTAGGCGATAGTCTGATAAATTGGGGTAGAGAGTTCCAGAGGATAGGGGAAGCTCTGGAGAAGTCCTGGAGACAAGCATGGGAGGAGGAGACAAGGGAGCTAGAGAGTAGGAGGTCTTGTGAGGAGCGGAGAGGACGGTTTGGGTGATATTTAGAGACAAGATTGGTGATGTCATTTTGGGCTGAGTTATAAATGGCTTTATACGTTATTGTTAGTGTTTTGAATTTTATCCGTTGGGCAATGGGAAGCCAGTGGAGGGATTGGCAGAGAGGGGTGGCAGATACAGAACGGGTAGTAAGGTGGATGAGTCTGGCAGCAGCATTCTAGATAGACTGAAGAGGGGATAGCCTGCGATGAGGTAGGCCAATGAGGAGGGAGTTACAATAGTCAAGGCGAGATATAACAAGGGAGTGAATAAGTTGCTTAGTGGTTTCCGAGGTTAGGAACGGCCGTATCTTGGAGATGATGGAGGTGAAGTCTACAAGATTTGGACAGTGATTGGATTTGGGGCTGAAAGGATAGATGAGAGTCTAGGATTACACCTTGTACCCTGGCATTAGGGGAGGGACTTTATTGATCTTGATGGAGAAGTCAGGGGAGGGGGCACGGGCTGGAGGGAATACTAAGAGCTCAGTTTTGGAAAGATTGAGTTTGAGGAAGTGGAGTGACATCCATGCCGATATGTCACTTAGTAGGTTAGGTATGATATCTTTTACCTTTCTCTAAGTATTCCTCAACTCTGAATGTTATGCCTCTATCACAATGTATGCCTTTCTCTGTTTGTTCCCCATCTTTGGAACAGTAACCATATATACCACCTTATACCTTTTTTTGGACTTTCCTTACCTCTGGAACATTATCCCTCTACATCACTTATACTGTACCTTTTTCTGACAGTTCTCCACCATTGGAACACTGTCTATGTGTATCACACCTTAGTCTTTCTCTGGACGTACTTAGCTTTCTATGACCTGTACAGACCTCTGGAATATTATCTCTATATGTTACATCTCATACCTTTCACTGACTGTTCGGAACACCATCCCTCTATATGACATCTTATACCTTTCAATGACCATTTTTCACCTCTGGAACTAGCCCTCTATATACCATCCTATACTTTTCTTTGATCATTCCTCACCTGTGGAACATAGTCACTCTATATAACATCTTATACCTTTCTTTTACTATTCCCACCCCTGGAATGTTATCTCTCTGCATAACATCCTTTACTTTCTCTGACTTTTTCTCATGTCTGGAATATTATTGTTCTATATCATATTTTATACCTTTCTATGCTCATGTCTCACCTCTGGAACACTATCCCTTAGATCTTTCTCAGAATGAATAAGGTCTGTGTTCTTTGTAAAATGTCAAAAATGAAGTAGGCAGGGCTGACACCACATGCTTAAGAATTCAAAGCTGTGTTGTCATGTCAAAGAGAAAAGTGTAGGCACTCTATATATTTCTGTACTTACAGTACAGTTCTATACTTTTTTTAAAGGTATAAAATACATATTTCTAAGAATTGCTAAATATGTGGGTTTTTTTTTTTACTTATGAAATGCACTTTAAGAATTTAGCAGGAGACTCAGAGCAGTAACCTTGCTGTTTTTGGTGAGGTTACTGTTGTCACTTACCCCTTGCAGGAAACTGGCTTGGGCGGTTCTTGGAAGTTCACCAGCGGAAAATCATACCCAGAGTAGACCAAAAAGACTCCTGCAACGAGGACATCTCCTGGCTGGGTAAAGGTGTCCATCTTCCATCCCTGCAGCTTGCACCCCGGGGCTGTTTGTCCTGCTGAGGAGGGGAGGAGCAGCAGAAGGCAGAAGAAGGTCTTCATAGAGACTGGTGCTTGGTCCTCATTATAAAGACCAGGAGTGAGCTCCTTTTAGGTTGCACTGGACAAGAAGAAAGTCAAGAGATAGATTAATATGAAGCAGATTATCTCTTGTGCCAAAACTTTTTTTTCAGTTTATGATAGAGTGAATAGGAGTCAGAATGTATGGCTTATGAGTAAGCCAAGTCCTTGGGCGAAACTCTTCAGAGATGGAGGTGCCAGGCAGGGTTTTACATTTGTTTGGATCAATAACCTTTGGAACCCCTAGACTTACCCTAGGGTCCCAAGGAACTCTGGTTAAAAAATGGCTGCCTTAGATTAAAGGAGAAGTATGGCCAAAGCTTTTCTGTCCCTTCCAAAGCTTTTCTGTCTTCTACTATAGATCACAGGAGTGCAGTTCATTCTGCACTCCTGTGATCCGTCACTCAGCTGGTCCAGGCTCTGGAAAGATCCTGACTTTAAAGTCAGCATCCATGTAGATGCTTGGACCAGCAGAAGGCTCTGCCTCTCAGCGAGACACTGAGAGCCCGAGCCAGCTCCCACCCCCTCCACAAGCCTGGAGCACCAGTGAGTGCTTTGATCGGTCAATTCTCAATCTTAGAAGCAGCGGGGGACAGATGCAGCATTGGACCAATGCTGCATCCATCAAGGTGAGTACAATTTTTTTTTAAAGAATTCCATACTTCTCTTTTAATGGCATCGATTATAACAAATTATCATTAACTTTCTACTGATGTTTTTCCGTTCTCCTTTGTCTTTTGTCTTGAGATTTTAGTCTTATTATATTTTTCATTATATTATTTTATTGACTTTATTATATTACCAATTTTACCCAGAATTCACATGATTTTCCAATTAAATCCAGTTAGAAGAACGTATGAATCTTAAGTGAAAGTTCTTTAAAATTGAAAGTTAAAGGAAAGTTGCATGAATCCTGGGTTTAAACATTTATTACATTTAGAAATAGACCCTAAGTCTTGCTTTGTGTTTCCATACACTTCTAATCTTTCTTAATTTTTGTTTTAAATTTAAATTTAGATCTTTAAACTCTAAAAATTAGCTAAGAATTTCAGGTTATACGTCTAATATATTTTGCTTGCCCTACTGACAGTATGTTCTACCTATTGAAGACAAACTTAGATGGCAGACAACTTGTTCTAAGCTAACTATGATATTATGTTCAATATTAATGAACACTAAGAATTATCTTAGTATTTTTAACAGGAGGACCCAATGCAGATTTACAGCCTATATATTCAAAGCTGAACTCCAGGCAAAGCCTAAATAACTATGGAAATTCATATAATAGAGCTGTCTTACTGGCCAAAGCTTTGGTAGAGCACAGCCATCCCAATGACCTGACTTTGCTGCAGTTAAACAATGCAGTGATATTTCATATAGTACTTGTCTACAGCTTGTGATTGGGCAGTGAAGGAACAGCAACAGAATAATGAAGTCATCCCTTAGCAGGGTCCTTGGCAGGCAATGTTCGTGTAGCATACAGGTTGGGTCTCTATTTTGGCTCTTCTCTCTGAGTGTTGTTGTACAGGAATTACAAGGGGTTGATATCTAAACAATTGGGGTATTTAAACTAGTTGCATTTAGTAAATATTTCATTATTTGTAATAGCTATACAAGTATAGTCCTTGGTAATGTTTTGTAAATTACATAGTTACATAGTTATTCTGGCTGAAAAAAGACAAAAGTCCATCCAGTTCAACCATTAAAAAAAAAAAGTTATAATCCTACACCCACAGGTGATCCAGAGGAAGGCAAACAAAAACCTCTGTGATGACCTCAGGGTGAATAGCTCTACACCGAGTTCACTATATGAACCAATGATGTATTTATACATGTTGATCATATTCCCCCCTTATGTATTATACATGGAGATCATATCCCCCCTTATGTATTATACATGGAGATCATATCCCCCCTTATGTATTATACATGGAGATCATATCCCCCCTTATGTATTATACATGGAGATCATATCCCCCCTTATGTATTATACATGGAGATCATATCCACCCTTATGTATTATACATGGAGATCATATCCACCCTTATGTATTATACATGGAGATCATATCCCCCTTATGTATTATACATGGTGATCATATCCCTCCTTATGTATTATACATGGAGATCATATCCCCCCCTTATGTATTATACATGGAGATCATACCCCCCCTTATGTATTATACATGGTGATCATATCCCCCCTTATGTATTATACATGGAGATCATATCCCCCCTTATGTATTATACATGGAGATCATATCCCCCTTATGTATTATACATGGAGATCATATCCCCCCTTATGTATTATACATGGAGATCATATCCCCCTTATGTATTATACATGGTGATCATATCCCCCCCTTATGTATTATACATGGTGATCATATCCCCCCCTTATGTATTATACATGGTGATCATATCCCCCCTTATGTATTATACATGGTGATCATATCCCCCCCTTATGTATTATACATGGAGATCATATCCCCCCTTAATCTACTCTTCTCAAGAGAGGATAAATTCAGTTCCTCTAATCTTTCCTCATAGCTGATCTCCTCCGTGCTCGTATCAGTTTGGTTGCCCTTCTCTGCACTTTCTCCAGTTCCCCAATGTTCTTTTTGTGAATTGGTGCCCAAAACTGAACTGCATATTCCAGATGAGGTCTTACTAATGATTTGTACCGGGGGAAATGATATCTCTCTCTCCGGAGTCTATATCTCTTTTAATACAAGAGAGGATTTTGCTCGCTTTAGAAACCACAGCTTGGCATTGCATGTCATTATTAAGCTTGTGACCTACCAGAACTCCCAGATCCTTCACCATTGATTCCCCCAGTTGTACCCCCCCTAGTATGTATGATGCATGCATATTCTTAGCCCCCAAGTGCAGAACCTTACATTTATCAACATTAAACCTCATTTGCCACATAGTTGCCCAATTAAACAGTGCATTGAGGTCGGCTTGTAAATTGGAGACATCCTGTAAGGACGTTATTCCACTGCACAGCTTGGTGTCATCTGCAAAGGCTGAAATGGGATTTTTAATCCCAGACCCTATATTGTTTATAAATATATTAAAAAGTAAGGGTCCCAACACTGAACCTTGGGGTACACCATTGACAACCCTAGACCATTCAGAGTATAAATCATTTACCACCACTTAAAATGATATGCCTAAAGTTCAGACCTAAGTATTAGCAATAAGTAAATTGATTTGCAAACCAGGCAAATTATCTAACTGCATCTGCATTCAGTCCAGCTGGTGGCGAATTGTGCAGTTTATGACTCGTGATTGACTACACTCCTGAATCACCTGAATCTGATTGATCTACAGACAAATATTTCGAAGAATCAGAAAGGCGCACATTCAGATCCCATTTGTTCATCCCTAGTTGGTAGGGTGCTGTTGTGTGTTGGACGTACCCACCTGTCTTTGCTGAGTTGGCTGGAATTTCATCTCCTCAATATTAATTGTCCACCAATGATTGTGGGTGTTGGATAGCATCAGATTTCACATGTTAAAATACCAGACTGTAATACCGTATTGTGTTGTGAGCAATGTCCCATACTGACCTATACATAGATGTACATCTTATATATGTACTAGGCCCATGTGACCAGCTATGGTTCCTCAGCACTCAGCAGACACAAAGATGTTATAATTAGAGTTTTATCTTTACTCCAAGGGCCACACAGAGGTGGTATATTGGAGATGTCTTGTGAAGGGCCCAGGGATTACATACTGGGCTAATTACAGGCTGCCTTCCCCTCTGAGCCTCAGATAATCGCACTTAATACTAACCCATGGCGAAATCTGCTAAGTAAGCAGCGTTGAGGGAATCCAGGAATCACTACTTTCTGATGACAAGGTTGCCTTTTCTCTTTAATTACATCCTTAGATACATCCCTGAGGAGCCACCTACCTATGGGGCACTGCCAACTGTTCCTGAATTGCATCATCCATCAAATACTTGGCAGAGGGAGTTCTGCTTATGTTTCCTTGCTACAAGCTGGAAGTAAAAATCTGAAAAAATGCTCTAATTTTATTATACTCTTCTTCATCTTTATCAGGCACCCGGAGAAGTCCAAGATTGTGATAGGGCTAATTGAAGCTGAGCTCCACCCAAAAGTGGAAGTTCTGCTTTGGTCTCCCACTCCCCATCAAGGATTAGCACCTTTGGGGAGCTGGGGGTTCCTGAAGTTGACAGGCACCCCCGCCCCTTCCACTTCAGCTAGGTAATCAGAAGCAGAAGTTGTCCATCCCAGTAGTCTTCTGGGACACATGACAGGTTCCAGAAGACTATGGGACCATTCAGAAAGCTCAGAGCTACTCACGCATGCACAGTGGGCTCCTGGTTGTAAAGCCGCAAGCTGTCACAGCCAGGTGCCCACACTGAAGATGCAGGCGCCAGGAGCATAAGATGGCCAGTGAAATAGGCTTCAGGGAGGACAGGTAAGTGGCTGTTTTTGAAAGTCAGCAACTACAGTTTTTGTACCTGCTGACTTTTATTTTTTTCCAGTTTGACTGGACAACTGCTTTAATGGGAAAATTTAAAACATACCCAATTGCCCCTAAAGGATAGCTCCACTTTTGTGTAAATTATCTATTATGTTGCTCCCTCCCATAGCACCCTCAAAGTTGTATACCCATTTGACCACAGTTCTCCAAGATTCATGCTGTCCACACCCCCAGGGAGCCACACAGCTGCCTCTGCATACATGGGGGAGATCCTATTTATTCCTATAAAGAGGATGTCCATTATGTGTCTGAATGGTAGGTGGCCTCTCCATAGGAATTAATAGGATTTTCTCCAAAAGAAGTGAGGCTCAAGTTGGAGAGTGTGCAGTGCCAGCTGTGCAGCTCCTTGTGGGCATGGACAGCATTGATCTCACAGGAGCATGGACAGTTAAGTATAATACTTTGAGAGGTGTTGGCAAAAAGGGGTAACTTGAAACAAATATCCAGCCAAAAATATATTATAACAAGATAAAAATGAGAATCCCATTAAAGAAAGAAAAGTGGCTTTTGTTGCAATATTCACTATCAATCCAGAGATATTCCCCTGCATTACTTTGTTTTCTGCAGCTTGATATCCTCATTCTGATGGTTGATATCATTCAACCCACTTCCTCTGAGCCCAGGTTGACTTGGATTCCCCTCACCCCTCCAGCCTGTGACTGGAAAGTTAGATAGAGGTTAGATACTGATGTTGGATAAGAAGAAATGACTCACAATTTGTATTCCAATTCATCCCAAAGATGTTTAGTAGTGTTGAGGTGAAGTACTGATGTTGGATGAGAAAGCCTGGATTACAATCAGCATTCCAATTCATCCCAAAGGTGAAGACCTGGCCCACAATTGGTGTTCCAATTCATCCAAAAGGTGTTCAGTAGGGTTGAGGTGAAGTACTGATGTTGGACGAGAAGACCTGGATCACAATCAGCATGCCAATTAATCCCAAAGGTGTTCAGTAGGGTTGAGGTCAGGTATTGATGATGGACGAGAAGACCTGGATCACAATCAGCATGCCAATTCATCCCAAAGATGTTTAGTAGGGTTGAGGTCAAATATTGATATTGGATGAGAAAGCCTGGATTACAATCAGCATTCCAATTCATCCCAAAGGTGAAGACCTGGCCCCCAATTGGTGTTCCAATTCATCCAAAAGGTGTTCAGTAGGGTTGAGGTGAAGTACTGATGTTGGACGAGAAGACCTGGATCACAATCAGCATGCCAATTAATCCCAAAGGTGTTCAGTAGGGTTGAGGTCAGGTATTGATGTTGGACGAGAAGACATGGATCACAATCAGCATGCCAATTCATCCCAAAGATGTTTAGTAGGGTAGAGGTCAAGTACTGATGTTGGATGAGAAAGCCTGGATTACAATCAGCATTTAAATTCATCCCAAAGGTGAAGACCTGGCCCACAATTGGTGTTTCAATTCATCCCAAAGGTGTTCAGTAGGGTTGAGGTCAGGTATTTATGTTGGACGAGAAGACCTGCATCACAATCAGCATGTCAAGTCATCCCAAAGGTGTTCAGTAGGGTTGAGGTCAGGTATTGATGTTGGACAAGAAGACCTGGGTCACAATCAGCATGCCAATTCATCCCAAAGATGTTTAGTAGGGTTGAGGTCAAGTACAGATGTTGGATGAGAAAGCCTGGATTACAATCAGCATTCCAATTCATCCCAAAGGTGAAGATCTGGCCCACAATTGGTGTTCCAATTCATCCCAAAGGTGTTCAGTAGGGTTGAGGTCAGGTATTTATGTTGGACGAGAAGACCTGGATCACAATCAGCATGCCAATTCATCCCAAAGGTGTTCAGTAGGGTTGAGGTCGGGTACTGATGTTGGACCGGTCAGCACCCGGTGTATCTAATCACAGCAGGAGTCGGCAGGCGGGAGCGCCCGTGTGCGCACTGTACCCGCAAGAGGCTAGCGACATACAGGTTTGTCACTGTGCCTGTACGGGGCCACCCGGCCGCAGTACATTGCGGACGGGAGGTCCTTAAGTGGTTAAACTTTTTTGGGTCATGGATCCCTTTAATAATCTGATGAAAGCTATTGACCCCCTCCCCAGAAATATTCACATAAACAACTTTGCATGCAATGAATTTATGTACTTTATTTGATTGAAATGGGATTGCCTCCTATACACATGACATATGCAACTGCTGGAATAATGTAAACAGTTTGGTAAAAAAAATGAAATCCAATCATCTTAAGAAAGTTTAAAAAAACAATTTTAATTCTGCTCTCATCTACTACTACTATTACTACTACTGCTACTACTACTACTAGTACTACTTCAACTACTACTATTATCTCTGTGTCTGTCTCTGGAGGTGCGACATTTCTGGTCCTTCTTGCAGTCGGAATCCTTGCCGCAGCGCGTGGAATCATACTGGCGAGAGTCGGATTGTTTGCCATCATTCCCGGTACTATTCCCTATCGGCTCTGTATGGAGAGACAGTACAATCAGACCAGACAATACCAGAAAACAACAGTAAATTTGCTTATGCTAAAGCTCCTAGGTGTCAATTGTTCGAATAGTTCTAGGGATGGGCAACACTGACAGTTTCTATTTCCTTGAAATCTATGAAAATATTGAGAGTATTTTCAGGGCCATTTCTGCATGTTAAAATTGCACATTTTAGGCCTGAAAATTATTTAAAACCCATAAATATTACATGTTATCTGAGAACAGAGACAATGGAGAATAAAATGTTGGTAGTTCCAAATTTTTTATGTCACAATAATAACCCAACAATCAAACATATATTAAAAAAATAAACTAAAGTAAATTTTGTTGCATACAAACACGATCTATATATACGATATAGACATGTAGCTACATGTACTTATACTTTCAAGGGCGGAAGTTTACTTTTGTTTTGGGTATAGTAGATATTTTTGTAGGTGATTGGGTGCGGAATTTTGTTTATTGTATATACGAGATATATATATATATATATATATATCAGTTAGGGACTGATGTGAATGTACAATATATATATAAATTGACAGGAATATTATTGAATAGATGTTTCAACACCGCACTGAGAAATAAAAAGGAGCTTGGACATGCAGGCAAGCACCCCAACATTTTTCCTGGCACCACCAAACAGTAGCTGCCATACAGACTCCAATGACCTTTTTTAATTACATCCCTACCTGCCACTAGGTTGTCATTAGCATTAGCAGATTGCAGGCGGGGGGGGGAGGGTTCCAGGGACTACTCAAATGCCGTCGGACTGCGGATTTATCTTGGCCAAATTTGCTGACTTTTATTTTATAGTTCCAGGCCAGCTCAGTTAGTCCCTGGCGGGATGATATACCCTCTGCCTGCAATGGAAGCTGCTATGCCATCCTGACCCCTCCTGGCTGCCCGTGTCCCTTTCTGTAGCCCACTGCAGTTTAAAAAAAATATTATAAAGTAGAATTCCAGCCTAAACCTGAGCAGTCTTAGAATTACCACCCCCCAACACACAAACACACCTCCTAACACCTGACCAACCCGTGTAAAAAAAAGATATATATACTCACTGTCCTCTTTATTAGGTACACCTGTTCAATTGCTTGGTAACACAAATTACTAATCAGCCAATCACATGGCAGTTACTCAATGCATTTAGGCATCTAGACGTGGTGAAGACAACTTGCTGAAGTTCAAACCGAGAAGAAAGGGGATTTAAGTGACGTGGAACGTTGGTACCAGATGGGCTGGTCTGAGTATTTCAAAAACTGCTTATCTACTGGGATTTCCATGCACAACCACCTCTAGGGTTTACAGAGAATGGTCAGAAAAAGAGAAAATATCCAGTGAGTGGCAGTTGTGTGGATGAAAATATCAGAGGTCAGAGGAGAATAGGCAGACTGGTTCCAGATGATAGAAAGGCAACAGTAACTCAAATAAGCACTCGTTACAACCAAGGTATGCACAATACCATCTCTGAATGCACAACACGTCCAACCTTGAAACAGATGGGCTACAGCAGCAGAAGACCACACCGGGTGCCATCCTGTCAACTAAGAACAGGAAACGGAGGCTACAATTTGCACAGGCTCACCAAAATTGGACAATAGAAGATTGGAAAAACCTTGCCTGGTCTGATGAGTCTGGATTTCAGCTCCGACATTCAGATGGTAGGGTCAGAATTTGGAGTAAGTATGAAAGCACAGATCCATCCTGCCTAGTATCAACGGTTCAGGCTGGTGGTGTAATGGTGTGGGGGAGATTTTCTTGGCACACTTTGGGCCCTTTAGTACCAATTGAGCATCAAACAAATTGTTGTTGACCATGTCCATCCCTTTATGACTCCAGTGTCCCCATCTTCTGATGGCTCCTTCCAGCTGGATCATGTACCATGTCATATGACTCCAGTGTCCACATCTTCTGATGGCTCCTTCCAGCAGGATCATGCACCATGTCATATGACTCCAGTGTCCACATCTTCTGATGGCTCCTTCCAGCAGGATCATGCACCATGTCATATGACTCCAGTGTCCCCATCTTCTGATGGCTCCTTCCAGTAGGATCATGCACCATGTCATATGACTCCAGTGTCCCCATCTTCTGATGGCTCCTTCCAGCAGGATCATGCACCATGTCATATGACTCCAGTGTCCACATCTTCTGATGACTCCTTCCAGCAGGATAATGCACCATGTCATATGACTCCAGTGTCCCCATCTTCTGATATTCCTTCCAGCAGGATAATGCACCATGTCATATGACTCCAATGTCCCCATCTTCTGATGGCTCCTTCCAGCAGGATAATGCACCATGTCACAAAGCCCAAATCATCTCCAACTGGTTTCTTGGATATGACAATGAGTTCCCTGGACTCCAAAGGCCTCCACAGTCACCAGATCTCAATCCAATAGATCACCTTTGGGATGTGGTGGAATGGGACATTTGCATCATGGATGTGCAGCTGACAAATCTGCAGCAACTGTGTGATGCTATCATGTCCATATGGACCAAAATCTCTGAGGAATTTCCATCACCTTGTGGAATCTATGCCATGAAGAATGAAGGCTGCCAGACAAGCTGCTGATCAGGCCTTTGTTTTTACTTCACACTGGAATAAATACCATTGTAGGTCCAGTTGACTGCTGGTCTGTGCACTTTATTGCCAGTCAAGCCCTAATGAAGGGGGTACTTGGATCCCCAAACGCGTTGGCTACTTTGCAGTTTTGAAGGCAAAAGGAGTCCAACATGGTGTATCTAATAAAGTGGCCGGTGAGTGTATACTTACCTTTGTGCAGCCCACTCTGGTCTGGTCATGTGATCCCTAGTATCAGCCAGTGGCGGCTTCAGGGGAGAAGAGGGAGTGCCGACAATGGCTGTTGTTGCTGGTAGGCGGGGGGGGGGGGGGTTTCTATTGCTGCTGGCTGCTAGAGTACCTATTGTTGCTAGCAGGGGTCTGTTATTGCTCAGGGGATCTATTATTGTTGGGGAGGATCTATTGTTGCTGGGGAAATCTGTTGTTGATGGGGAGGATCTATTGTTGCTGGGGGAATCTATTACTGCTGGGAAGGATATGTTATTGCTAGGGGAATCAGTTTTTGCTGGGGAGGAATCTATTGTTGTTGGGGAATCTATTAGTTGCTAAGCACGATCTATTGTTGCTGGGGGAATAAATTGTTGCTGGAGAGGGTGTATTGTTAATGGAGAGGATGTATTGTTGATGGGGAAGATCTATTGTTGCTGGCGGAATCTATTGTTGTTGGGGAGGATCTATTGTTGCTGGGGTGGAATATATTGTTGCTAGGGGGTCTATGGTTGGTGGGAGATCTATTGTTGCTGGAGAGGATCTATTGTTGCTGGGGTAATCTATTGTTGCAGGGGTGGAATCTATTGTTGCTGTGGGGTCTATTGGTGGGGGATCTATTGTTGCTGGGGAGGATCTATTGTTGCTGGGGAGTAATTTATTGTTGTTGGGGGAATCTATTGTTGCTGGGGAGTAATTTATTGTTGTTGGCGGAATCTATTGTTGCTGGGGCAGAAACTATTGTTGTTAGGGGAATCTGTTGCTTCTGGGGAGGATCTATTGTTGCTGAGAAGGATCTATTTTTGTTGGGTGGATCTTTCTATGTTGGATCTATTGTTGCTGGGGGGTCTATTGTTACTGGAAGGGTCCATTGTTCCTGGCTGCAGGGGATCTATTTTTACTGCCGTTCTTGTTTTATTTAACCCCTCCCCAACTGCCCCAGCTGCTGTTGTCTGGGCTATTATGCCCAGGGGGTGGGAAGATCTACCTAATCATGTGACCACTGTGATTTGATGTCATAGTGGTCACATGATCAGACGCCATTCCCCCCTCAACCCTGAATTATTAGTACAGACCAAGAGCTGTCCATGACAGCTCAATCTCTATGCTGGGAGCGTGCAGTCAGTGCATTTTCAGCACAGAAGCCTACATACGTGCAGTGTGTGAGCGATGAAGCCCAACCTGTTTGCTGCTACACAAATGCGTTACGTAGGCATCAAGAAGTTAACACCTTATATACTAATTACTTAGCACCACAAAATGATACTTGGTTCTGTATTTTCTAAAAGGGGCGATACTGAGAGGTTGATGGGGGGTGGAGACAGGGAACAGTGCTTAGAGGTTAGAAGGGGGTGGAGACAAGTGTGACTTGGGAGGGGGCGGAGTTTCTACTATTTTCTAAAAAAAAAAAAAAAAAAAAAAGAAGCCATATACTGTATGTTGGCACTGAAGTTGGAGGGGAGGAGCCTGTACAGGGAGGGGAGGAGTCTATACAGGAAGGTGTTTCAGGTACTGGGGGCAGGAAGGGAATATACAGTATTCTGGGAATGGCAGTACATATATATACTGTATTTCACGTCCTGAAGCACTGAGGGCTGGATGGGGAAGTGTTTCAGGCACTGGGAGCTGGAGGGGAACATGTTCTGGCAATGGATGTAGAGAGATCGTTTTAAGGCTCAGAAGCACTTTGAGGAGGAAGGGAGGTATTTCAGGCACTGGGGGCAGGAGTAAAATGTGTTGAGGCAGTTCATATTGAGTAAAGGAAGGAAAATGAAAAGGCAAACCTTTTCTGCAATTCATAATTAACCAGTGGCACAATGGGCAGCACCGCATGGCACGTAGGTAGCTTGGTATGACGTGGAGTTTCCATATACACTATATTGTCAAAAGTATTGGACCAGCCCTCCAAATCATTGGATTCAGGTGTTCCAATCACCTCCATATAAAATCAAGCACCTAGGCATGCAGACTGCTTCTACAAACATTTGTGAAAGAATGGGTCGCTCTCAGGAGCTCAGTGACTCCAAGCATGGTCCCGTGATAGGTGGTCACCTGTGCAATATGTCCATCCGTGACATGTCCTTGTTACTAAATATTCCACGCTCAACTGTTAGTGGGATTATAACAAAGTGGAAGCAAATGGGAACAACAGCAACTCAGCCACCAAGCGGTAGGCCACGTAACATGACAGAGCGGGGTCAGCGCATGCTGAAGAGCACAGTGCGCAGAAGTCACCAACTGTCTGCAGAGTCAATAGCTAAAGACCTCCAAACCTCATGTGGCCTTCAGATGAGCACAACAACAGTGCATAGAGAGCTTCATGGAATGGGTTTCCATGACCGAGCAGCTGTATCCAAGCCTTACATCACCAAGTGCAATGCAAAGCGTCGGATGCAGTGGTGTAAAGCACGCCACCACTGGACTCTAGAGCAATGGAGACGTGTTCTCTGGAGTGACCAATCATGCTTCTCTGTCTGGCAATCTGATGGAAGTGTCTGGGCTTGGCAGTTACCAGGAGAACGGCACTTGCCTGGTTGCATTGTGCCAAGTGTAAAGTTTGGTGAAGGGGGGATTATGGTGTGGGGTTGTTTTTCAGGGGTTGGGCTTGGCCCCTTAGTTCCAGTGAAGGGAACTCTTAAGGGGTCAGCATACCAAGACAGCATTCCCAACTGTGCGGGAAGAGTTTGGGGATGGCCCCTTCCTGTTCCAACATTACTGCGCATCAGTGCACAAAGCAAGGTCCATAAAGACATGGATAAGTGAGTTTGGTGTGAAGGAACTTGACTGGCCTGCACAGAGTCCTGACCTCAACCCCATAGAACACCTTTGGGATGAATTAGAGCGGAGACTGCGAGCCAGGCCTCCTCCCCTGATATCAGTGCCTGACCTCACAAATGCGCTTCTGGAAGAATGGTCAAACCTTCCCATAGACACCCTCCTAAACCTTGTGGGCAGCCTTCCCAGAAGAGTTGAAGCTGTTATAGCTGCAAAGGGCGGGGCCAACTCAATACTGAACCCTATGGACTAAGACTGGGATGCCAATAAAGCTCATGTGCATGTAAAGGCAGGGGCCCAATACTTTTGGCAATATAGGTTATGTTTGCAAATGTATGGAAGTGGGTCTTCAGTTTCCAGTATGAAATGAGTTTAATAATTCCTCTATGCCGGCTAGTAGAGATGACTTTTTTTGTGTCTAAGGAGCAACAAGAGTGCCTCACTGGGATAATTGATGGTTCAAATAAGCAGCAAAGCTGCAGGTCGGGAATGATGGTGTCACCATCTGGCTATACAGTGCAGGAGGGATGTGATCGGCCATCTTTATAACACAGTAATAGAAGTGAGAGGTGATACCTGGTTTTGGGGTCCAGCAGTTCATACCACAGATATTACAACACTTCTTCCCTCCAGAGCAATCATCGTCACGTTTGCAGGTATGCGTAGCCCTGATACAATTGATTTTAAGGGGCGATGGACATTTTCCAGGCCTGACTGTGGAGAGAGGACGGAGAAAGTCAGCAATGCTGTCCCCAACAAACACAGGACTATAGGCTCAATTCAAAAAGCTTTAGACAAGAATAAGGATCAGACATGTTTTGTTCTGAATCGAAATTCGGACAAAACGTTCGTTATTTCCAAATGTATCGAATTTAAACGAATCTGAAATGGAATTCGAAATGAAATCAAATTTGAAAACGAATTCAACTTCTAAACATATTGTTGACTATTGCTGATTTCCTTCAAAGATAATGTGTACATAGCCGGCCTCCGAAATTCAAATTTAGAAAAGAATAGAATAGAATAAACCAGAATAGAATGGAAAAAAATAAAATGGAAAAAATAGAATAGATTACAATAGATTAGGAGAGAATAGAATAAAATAGAAAGAATATAGCTGTCTTCTGAAATCCGAATTTTGAAAATATTAGACTAGAATAATTCAGAATAGCTAGAACAGAAAATAAAAGATTGTGTGTATCAGTATATAGCTGTCCTCCGAAATTCAAATTTAAAAAAAGAATAGAATAGAAAATAATAGAATGAAAAAAAAATAGAATAGATCACAATTGATTAGGAGAGAATAGAACAGAATAAAATAGAAAGAATAAAGCTGTCTTCCGAATTTCGAAACAATTAGACTAGAATAATTTAGAACAGAAAATAAAAGATTGTGTGTATTAGTATATAGCTGTCCTCCAAAATTCGAATTTCAAAAAAGAATGGAATAGAATAAAACAGAATAAAAAATAGAATGGAAAGAATAGATCACAATTGATTAGGAGAGAATAGAAAAGAATAAAATAGAAAGGATATAGCTGTCTTCTGAAATTCGAATTTCAAAAAGATTAGAATAGAATAAGTCAGAGTAGCATAGCACAGAAAATAAAAGAATAGAAGAGAAAATAAAAGAATGGAACAGGATAGAATATAAAGGAATAGAATAGACTAGAAGAGAATAGAAAACAATAGATTAAAATAGCATAGAATAAAATAGAAAGAATATAGCTGTCTCCTGAACTACAAATTTCAAAATTTGAATTTCAAATAGGATAGAATAAAATAGAAAGAGTATAGCCGTATTTCTAAAATTCTAATTTCAAAAAGAATAGAATGGAAAAGAATTGTGTAACTGGGGATGTAGCTGTGTTCAGAATTAAACAATCACATACAAAATCATGTTAAATAGGAGTCAGTACACACCTGCCATCATTTAAAGTGCATCTGATTAACCCAAAATAAAGTTTAGCTGTTTTAGAAGGTCTTTCCTGACATTTTCTTAGTCACATCCTACAGCAAAAGCAATTGTCCGCAGAGAGCTTCCAAAGCATCAGAGGGATCTCATTGTTAAAAGGTATCAGTCAGGAGAAGGGCACAAAAGACTGTCCAAGGCATTAGATATACCATGGAACACAGTGAAGACAGTCATCATCATGTGGAGAAAATATGGTGCAACTGTGACATTACCAAGAACTGGACATCCCTCCAAAATGGATGAAAAGACGAGAGGAAAACTGGTCAGGGAGGCGGCCAAGAGGCCTACAGCAACATTAAAGGAGCTGCAGGAATATCTGGCAAGTGCTGGCTGTGTGGTCCATGTGACAACAATCTCCCATATTCTTCATACTGTACCTCCTGGATCTCCCTGTAGCCACTTAAAACCCACCACAGCCATATAAACCTCCAAAGCATCATCATTTCACCTAGGGAGGGTGACGACCTCAATGACGACATTAAATATTTTTCCAGAACGTCTCATGCTGAAATATCATACTCATCCAAATGCAACATGGCACCAGCAGTTATTCGGGAATCAGAAATCCGATGCACAAGATAGGTTAGTACTGACAGATTGTCCCAACAAGCCATAGTATGGAAGTTTGAAGACTCCGTCATATCAAGATGGAGTTGCTGACACGGCACTGAAAAGCAAGCAGAAACCTGGGGCAAAGTGAAGGTACTTTACAGTTTTTACAGTTCCACCCAGGTACAGTGTGTGGTCACTTTCCAGGACCACTGTCTGGAGTGTTCCCAGCATTGGGGCTAGGGACTATTGACTGACCTATTGCATACTTCTCCCTGTTGTTGGATGGGGTTGTTAAGGCTAAGGTGTGTAGGCACATTTGAGTGGCCACCAGCTCTGGTAGAAGTTGTATTCCATGAAATCCGATCAGCTGTGACTAGGTTCTTTTACTGAATTGGAGAAGATGGTAGATGCTAAAACCCAAAACTGAAAACCAATGTTGGGCCAAATTACACTTATATTAACCACTTGAGCTCCTGAGGATTTACCCCCCTTAATGACCAGGCCTCTTTTTGCTACTCGGCGCTGCACTAATTCAACTGATAATTGCGCAGTCATGCAATGCTGCACCCAAACAAAATTTACGTCCTTTTTTTCACACAAATAGAGCTTTCTTTCGGTGGTATTTGATCACCTGTGCGCTTTTTATTTTTCACGCTATAAACAAAAAAAGGCCAAAAATTTTGAAGAAAAACAATATTTTTTACTTTCAGCTATAAAAAATATATAGTAAACTCAAAGTTGGTTATAAATTTATGCCAAAATGTATTCTGCTCCATGTTTTTGGTAAAAAAAATCCCAATAAGTGTATATTGATTGCTTTGTGTGGAAGTTATAGCATCTACAAACTATGGTATAAATACTGCAATTTACGCCATTTTTCTGCTATACAGCGCTGCGCTAGTTTAACGGACAATTGCGCGGTCATGCAATACGGTACATAAATGAAATTTACATCCTTTTTTCCCCACAAATTGAGCTTTCTTTCGGTGGTATTTGATCGCCTGTGCGGTTTTTATTTTTTGCGCTATAAAAAAAAAGGCTGACAATTTTGAGGAAAAAAAACCTATATTTTGGACTTTTTGCTATAAAACATGTCCAGTAAAAAAAGAATGCAAAAATCAAATTTAGTCATAAATTTCTGCCAAAATGCATTCTGCGACATGTCTTTGCTAAAAAAAAAACCAATACGTGTAAATTAATTGGTTTACGTGAAAGTTATAGCGTTTACAAATGCCGAGAAAGATACTGGGATTTTTAATTTTTATTTATACTAATAACGGCGCCGATCAGCGACTTTTGGCGGCAATCAGCGACATATGGCGGCAACCAGCGACTTATGGCGGGACTGCGGCGGACATTTTGACACTGGGGGGGGAACTGACTTGGGGTCACTGACATCCCCAGTGACACCAATACATGAGATCAGTGAAAAAAAAACACTGAAACTGTACTAATGTCACTGGGGAGGAAGGGGTTAACATTTTTAGAATTTACTGTGTAAGGGGAGTGTTTTACTAGGGGGCGGGGGTGTGTACTGGACGGGGGGAGGGAGGGGGGAGCTGATCGAGGGAGAGAAACTCTTCTCTCCCTCTTCAGCTTGTTGGCGAACTGTCACAGAGCAGGGCTGTGTGTAAACAATGCAGCCCTGCTCTGTGTCAGTGATCACCGCTCATCGCGGGAAAACGGCCGGTAAAAACCGGCCGTGACCCGGCGGCGGAGACCCGCTGCTGACACTGTTTTGAAGGCAGCCGTTTTAAAACGTGCTTTTGCCTACGAGCGCCGCCCTGCCACTGGCTGGGTGGCAAGTGGTTAACTGCTTAAGAACCATTCCATGTATATACAGTGCTCAGCATAAATGAGTACACCCCTTTTGAAAAGTAAGCTTTTAACCTCCCTGGCGGTATGATTATTTCTGATTTTTTTGTGCTGAAAGCGGTACATTTTTTTGCATGGAAGGCTGTAATTTTTAGGAATAACTCACTGAAATCTGTCTGAACAAGAGTCTAGTAAACATCCCGGGTATGATAAAATTTGAAACACAAAATCATAAATTATAATTTAATAAATAATCATAAAAAATAATAATAAATTTAATTCAATAATATAATCAAACTAAAAACACTGAAATTTGAAATACAGAGGCAAATTCGCACATTGCTGAGCAAAGTCATAAAATCGTTTTCAGTGTCTGATGACGAATTTCCCCACGAATCATTGTCACACAATTCTGCAAGTGGTTCCGATTTACTATCGCTGTTCTCTAGCCGGTCTAAAACCGCTTTTGACGTAAAGGGACGCTTTTTGGATGCTATGGACGTTTCTCAGTTTCCAGGCAGAAAGAACAGTAAAAATGCAGGCAGGGCGCCGGACAAAGCAGTAGGGACAAAATGTATGTGAAATGCATTGAAACAGCAATGTTTTACTATGTAATAATCATTTAAAAAAAAGACATTTTTTAAAAATTTCAAATTTGCCGCTGGTTCCGGCGCCCGTACGTCCCGACGTCACAGGGACCGGAGCACGGAAGCCGGATGCCGGCATCGGCTGGAGGAGATGGCCGGGGACGCTGCAGGGGACACATCGTGGGAGCGAAGGACAAGGTAAGTGCTGCAGGGACTCCCTGAGCAACGTCGCATGGTAAGCCCGAGTGTAGCTCGCAGTTACCGCTTGTGGTACTCAAATTTTACCCCGAGCTAAACTCGGGAATACCACTAAGGAGGTTAATCAATATCTCAATGAACACAAGAACAATTTCCAAAATTTTAACATTTGTTTAGCTCATTACATGAAAGTAACTTGGATCACAAAATCTTCAGTTTTACTCAAATTAGTTGATGCAAAAATGAATCCACCCAACAACAAAAGCTCCTCCATCTAGTATTTTGTATGACCTCCATGATTTGTAAGGACAGCACCACGTCTTCTAGGCATGGAATGGACAAGTTGGCGACATATTGCAACATCAATGTTTTGTCAAGAACGACCCCTTTTAGAGCCTGGATGCTGAATGGAGAGCGATGCTCAACTTGTCTCTTCAGATTTCCCCATAGGTGTTCGATTGGGTTCAGATCCGGAGACATACTTGGCCACTGAATCACTTTCACCCTGTTCTTTTTCAGGAATGCAACAGTGGCCTTCAGATGTGTGTTTTGGATCATTGTCATGCTGGAAAAGTGCATGACGACCAAGGGCACGGAGTGATGGTAGCATCTTCTCTTTCAATATAGAGCAGTACATCTGTGAATTCATGATACCATCAATGAAATGCAGCTCCCCGACACCAGCAGCACTCATACAACCCCACAGAAGGACACCGCCACCACCATGTTTCACTGTAGGCACCATGCATTTTTCTTTGTACTCCTCACCTTTGCAACGCCATACAGTTTTGAAACCATCAGTTCCAAAAACATTTATCTTGGTCTCTCCAGAGTACAGAGCCCCAGTAGTCTTCTTCTTTTTCAGCATGGGCCCTGGAAAATTCTAGGTGGGCTTTTTTGTGCATGGGCTTTAGGAGAGGCTTCCTTTGTGGACGACACCCATGCATGCCATTCCTCTGCAGTGTACGCCATATTGTGTCACGGGAAACAATCACCCCAGTTTGACTTTTACTTCTTTAGCTAACTGCAGTGAACTTGCATGGCGATTTTCTTCAACTCTTCTCATCAGAAGACGCTCCTGTTGAGGTGTTAATGTCCGTGGATGGCTTGCACGTCTCTGTGAGATTGTTGCAGTTCCATCTTTCTTAAATTTTTGTATCACTTTTGCTACAGTATTATGACTGATAAGTAAAGCTTTGCTGATCTTGTAGTCTTCACCTTTCTTGTGTAAAAAAATTATTTTCTTTCTCAGGCCTTGGGACATTTCTCTTCCATGTGGTGCCATTGTTGACAGCACGAAATGGGCGGGGCTTTCTTTGTTAAGTAACGCCCTTTTATAATCCACCTGTTTAATGAATCTAAATGAGTCTAAACTCACCTGTCATTGAATTCTTGTTAATTAGGATTTTGTTGTATAAAATGTAGTTCTGCTTCTAAGACTTTCATTGGGGTGTATTCATTTTTGCAACATGGTCTTGAATGAATTGTTAGGAAAAATACTTTTTTGTGTGTGCAAATTACCAAATCTTGTTCGCAGTCAATGGCCAGCATTTGTGGGAGGATTTTGTAGTATAGTGTCCCATAGAAAAAGTTCATTCTGAAAGGAAAGTAAAGGTTTTCTGACAAATCTGTTGGGGAGTACTAATTTATGCTGAACACTGTATACTGTGGCTGGGTGGCCCCGCTTCACTGGATCACATACATGTACAGTTGTGTTCAAAATAATAGCAGTCAGACATCACTAACCGGATCAATCACTGTTTTTGGTAGAAATGATATTTCTACATGGCAAATAATTTCCTAGCAGGTGTAGTAGAGTAATAGAAATCCAACAGACCCAACAGTCATGACATGCATGCTGCTGATTCTGTGTAATTGAATCACTCATTGAAAGGGACATGTTCAAAATAATAGCAGTGTGGAGTTCTATTAGTGAGGTCATTCATTCTTTGAAAAACAGGTGGCAATTATTGCCCTTATTTAAGGAAGGAAGGCAGCAAATGTTGGACATGCTGGTTACAGTGCATTTCCCTCTGAAATTCTGAGGAAAATGGGTCGTTCCAGACATTGTTCAGAAGAACAGCGTACCTTGATTAAAAAGTTGATTGGAGAGGGGAACACATATAAAGAAGTGCAGAAAATGATCGGCTGCTCAGCTAAAATGATGGCAAATGCTTTAAAATGGCAACCAAAACCTGAAAGACGTGGAAGAAAGCGAAAAACTACCATTGGAATGGATAGAAGAATAGCCAAAATGGCAAGGACTCAGCCAACAATCAGCTCCAGGAAGATGAAAGAAGGTGTAAAGTTCCCTGTGAGTACTGTTACAATTAGAAGACGCCTATGTGAAGCCAAGCTATCTGCAAGAAGCCCCCGCAAAGTCCCACTGTTGGAAAAAAGACATGTGCTGAAGAGGTTACAATTTGCCAAAGAGCACATTGACTGGCCTAAAGAGAAATGGCGCAACATTTTGTGGACTGATGAAAGTAAGATTGTTCTTTTTGGGTCTAGTGGCCGGAGACAGTTTGTCAGATGACCCCCAAACACTGAATTCAAGCCACAGTACACTGTGAAGACAGTGAAGCATGGTGGTGCAAGCATCATGATATGGGGATGTTTCTCATACTACGGTGTTGGGCCTATTTATCGCATACCAGGGATCATGGATCAGTTTGAATACATCAGAATACTTGAAGAGGTCATGCTGCCTTATGCTGAAGAGGAAATGCCCTTGAAATGGGTGTTCCAACAAGACAACGACCCCAAACACACCAGTAAACGTGCAACATCTTGGTTCCAGACCAACAAGATTGACGTTATGGAGTGGCCAGCCCAATCCCCGGATCTTAATCCAATAGAAAACTTGTGGGGTGACATCAAAAATGCCGTTTCTGAGGCAAAACCAAGAAATAGAGAAGAACTGTGGAATGTCGTCCAATCATCCTGGGCTGGAATACCTGATCACAGGGGCCAGAAGTTGGGTGACTCCATGCAACACAGATGTACAGCAGTTCTCAGAAACAGTGCGACTACAACCAAATATTCATGAAGTCATTCAAAGGAAAGCAAAATCTTCAAACATTTTTCAGTTTATATAGTGAATGTTTGAGTTTGTAAAGAAGAATACAAACACTGCTATTTTTTTGAACCGTCTAATATTCACTTTTCTTCAATTTTTTTAGAGGAACAACACAAATTTGATCTATTTTTCTTCATGTTTAGATTTGGAATAGAATGTGTCGTGTTCCCAATGCATTTGTGTGGATGGAAATAAAAGATATTAGAAGGATTTTCAGCTTTATTCACTTTTTTCCACACACTGCTATTATTTTGAACACAACTGTACATGTCTTTCCTCAACCATCTCCGTTTACATGGGCATGCAGAATGTGATAACACACATGCATAGCCAACTTGCACACGTGTACTACAGCTGATTTAGACAGGAACCTGCTAGCATGAGTGTGGGAGAAAACCAGAGCATGAAGAGGAAACCCATGCAAGCACAGGGAGAACATGCAAACTCTATGCAGACAGTGTCCTGGCCAACATTCAAGCCAAGAACCCTGGTGCTGCAAGGCATAAGGGCTAACTACTAAGCCACTCTGATTCCATACCCCACAGTAATTTATTTTCTACCACTAGATGTCCTCAGTCTGATGGTCAGTAGGATTCAGTCCACTTTCTCTGAGCCCAAGTGATCCTGGAGCTGCTATAATTTGTATCTCTTCTATCTGCCTAGAGTCCATCTTTAATTGCCATAACAGACTATTTTTGCCGTCCACAAAAGGTGGAGATAACAGTCCCTTGTCTGAAAGTACTGTTCATCCTGAAAATAACACGCTTCTTCTAGATTAGTGAACTGAGTCCAAACTTCCATCTTTGGACTCCCCCCACCCCTTCCTAATACCTGTAAAGGGCCCCCATCACATCAGAGGCCCCCCATCACATCAGAGGCCCCCCATCACATCAGAGAACTTCTATAACATGAGAAGTCCCCTCTCACATCAGAGGTCCCCCTTCATATCAGAGATCTTCTATCACATGAGAAGTCCCCTCTCACATCAGAGGTCCCCCTTCATATCAGAGATCTTCTATAACATGAGAAGTCCCCTCTCACATCAGAGGTCCCCCTCCATATCAGAGATCTTCTATCACATGAGAAGTCCCCTCTCACATCAGAGGTCCCCCTTCATATCAGAGATATTCTATCACATGAGAAGTCCCCTCTCACATCAGAGGTCCCCCTTCATATCAGAGATCTTCTATAACATGAGAAGTCCCCTCTCACATCAGAGGTCCCCCTTCATATCAGAGATATTCTATCACATGAGAAGTCCCCTCTCACATCAGAGGTCCCCCTTCATATCAGAGATCTTCTATAACATGAGAAGTCCCCTCTCACATCAGAGGTCCCCCATCATATCAGAGATCTTCTATAACATAAGAAGTCCCCTCTCACATCAGAGGTCCCCCTTCATATCAGAGATCTTCTATAACATGAGAAGTCCCCTCTCACATCAGAGGTCCCCATCATATCAGAGATCTTCTATAACATGAGAAGTCCCCTCTCACATGAGAGGTCCTCCATCATATCAGAGATTCCCCTTCACATCAGAGGTCCCATATCGCATCAGGGTACAACCTTTACATCAGAGTTCCCCCATTACATCCGAGGTCCCTCTTCAAATCCAGGTCCCCCACCTTATCAGAGATCCCCCTTCACATCAGAGGTCCCCTATCACATCAGAGATCTTCTATAACATGAGAAGTCCCCTCTCACATGAGTGGTCCTCCATCATATCAGAGTTTCCCCTTCACATCAGAGGTCCCCTATCACATCAGGGTACAACCTTTACATCAGAGTTCCCCCATTACATGAGAGGTTCCCCATCATATCAGAGATCCCCCTTCACATCAGAGGCCCCCCATCACATTAGAGATTTTCTATCAAATGAGAAGTCCCCCATCATATCAGAGGTCCCCTATCACATCAGTGTACAACCTTTACATGAATCGGTCCCCCATCATGTCAGGGGCACATATTCTAGATCAGTAAACTTAGAGTAAATTTTAATATTTGGACAACCTTATTACCTTTATAGGGCTTCACACATGACTGTCCATCTCCAGAGGCGCAGCATTTCTCTCCCATCTTGCAGTCTGAATCCCGGCTGCAGTTTACAGAATGACATTGGAGGGAGTCGGATTGACCGCCAACATTCCTAGGACAAGTCCCCTCCGGCTCTGCAGGAGGAATTAAACAGTGAAAACCATCAGTAAATGACTTGTAGAGAGAAGGTAAGCAGCGAAAATCCCCCTCCGCTGTGCTATCTCTTTATATAAACCGTAGCGCTCTGGGAATCCTTGATCACACATTTAATATTTATTTGTAAAGTAAGTATCATTTATAGCTAGATACAACAAAAAAAGATATAAAATGATCATGTAAAAACATTTTTTTAATGTCCACTGTAAATACTTTATTAAAATTGGCCTTTAAAAAAAAGTGGTACCTGGTGCCGGGTCCCTGCAGGTCCTCCCACATATATTGCAGCACTTCTGTGTCCCGGGGCAGTCACTGTCACTGGTACAGTTATAGATGGGATCTGGATGGCACTTGGCTTTTATGTCCGGGCATCGTCCGGCTCTGACTGGAGAGAGGACAGAGTGGGTGGTCAGTGAAGGATCTCTATGTTAGGGGTATTAGAGGGTGCACAGGGCTTTACCTCTGTCCGGGGTCACACACGCCAGGCTGCAGTTGGAGCAGCAGCATTTCTTGGAGTCGCTACACTGGCTGTCATTGTGACACTGGGCTGGAACGGGTCTGGCATAGAGACAGATGGCAGGATTGAAGGCCGGACATACAGGAATCAGATCTGGAGGTGGAGGTGGTGATGTAAGATATCAGATTCCAGAAATAGTTACAAACTTAGATCAGCGATTCTCAGCCTTTTATCATTTGCAGAACCCTTTAAAAGTGTGAAAAATCTGGAGTCACCCCAGTCTAAAATGTAGAAACCTGAGCCTGGGATGTGGCATACAACCAACGTGATGAAATGAACTTCATATCAGAGGTCCCCCATCACATCAGGGACTCCCCTTCACATTATAGGTCCCCCATCACATCAGGGACTCCCCTTCAAATTATAGGTTCCCCATCACATCAGGGACTCCCCTTCACATTATAGGTTCCCCATCAAATCAGGGACTCCCCTTCACATTATAGGTTCCCCATCACATCAGGGACTCCCCTTCACATTATAGGTTCCCCATCACATCAGGGACTCCCCTTCACATTATAGGTTCCCCATCACATCAGGGACTCCCCTTCACATTATAGGTTCCCCATCACATCAGGGACTCCCCTTCACATTATAGGTTCCCCATCACATCAGGGACTCCCCTTCACATTATAGATCCCCCATCACATCAGGGACTCCCCTTCACATTATAGGTCCACCATCACATCAGGGACTTCCCTTCACATTATAGGTTCCCCATCACATCACAGCCCAACCTTCACATCAGAGCACAACCCTCACATCAGAGGTCTCACTTCATATCAGAAGTCCCCCATCACATCAGGGACTCCCCTCCACATTATAGGTCCCCATCACATCAGGGACTCCCCTTCATAATATAGGTTCCCCATCACATCAGGGACTCCCCTTCACAATAAAGGTCCTCCATCACATCAGAGGTCCCCCATCACATCAGAGCACAACCTTTACATCAGCGTCCCCCCTTCATATGAGAGGTCCCCCATCACATCAGAGATCCTCTATAACATGAGAAGTTCCCTCTCACATGTGAGGTCCCCCATCATATCAAAAATTTCCCTTCTCATCAGAGGTCCCCTATCACATCAGGGTACAACCTTCACATCAGAGTTCCCCCATTGCATCAGTGGTCCCTCTTCACATCAGAGGTCCCCCATCATATCAGAGATCCCCCTTCAAATCAAAGGTCCCCTATCACATAAGCATACCACCTTTACATCAGGGTTCCCCCATTACATCAGGGGTCAGCCATCACATCAGAGGTCCCCCATCATATCAGAGTTCCCCCATTACATCAGTGGTCCCTCTTCACATCAGAAGTCTACTATCATATCAGAGATCCCCCTTCACATCAGAGGTCCCCTTTCACATCAGCATACAACCTTTACATCAGAGTTCCCCCATTACATCAGGGGTCCCCCTTCACATCAGAGGTCCCTCGTCAAGTCAGAGGCACATATTCTAGATCAGTAAACTGAGTGTAAATTTTCATATTTGGACCCCCTTTCCTTTATTACCTGTAAAGGGCTTCACACATGACTGTCCATCTCCAGAGGCGCAGCATTTCTCTCCCATCTTGCAGTCTGAATCCCGGCTGCAGTTTACAGAACGACATTGGAGGGAGCCGGATTGACCGCCAACATTCCTGGGACAAGTCCCCATTGGCTCTGCAGGAGGAATTAAACAGTGAAAACCATCAGTAAATGACTTGTAGAGAGAAGGTAAGCAGCGAAAATCCCCCTCCGCTGTGCTATCTCTTTATATAAACCGTAGCGCTCTGGGAATCCTTGATCACACATTTAATATTTATTTGTAAAGTAAGTATCATTTATAGCTAGATACAACAAAAAAAGATATAAAATGTTCATGTAAAAACATTTTTTTAATGTCCCCTGTAAATACTTTATTAAAATTGGCCTTTAAAAAAAAGTGGTACCTGGTGCCGGGTCCCAGCAGGTCCTCCCACATATATTGCAGCACTTCTGTGTCCCGGGGCAGTCACTGTCACTGGTACAGTTATAGATGGGATCTGGATGGCACTTGGCTTTTATGTCCGGGCATCGTCCGGCTCTGACTGGAGAGAGGACAGAGTGGGTGGTCAGTGAAGGATCTCTATGTTAGGGGTATTAGAGGGTGCACAGGGCTTTACCTCTGTCCGGGGTCACACACGCCAGGCCGCAGTTGGAGCAGCAGCATTTCTTGGAGTGGTTACACTGGCTGTCATTGTGACACTGGGCTGGAACGGGTCTGGCATAGAGACAGATGGCAGGATTGAAGGCCGGACATACAGGAATCAGATCTGGAGGTGGAGGTGGTGATGTAAGATATCACATTCCAGAAATAGTTACAAACTTAGATCAGCGATTCTCAGCCTTTTATCATTTGCAGAACCCTTTAAAAGTGTGAAACATCTGGAGTCACCCCAGTCTAAAATGTAGAAACCTGAGCCTGGGATGTGGCATACAACCAACGTGATGAAATGAACTTTATATCAGAGGTCCCCCATCACATCAGGGACTCCCCTTCACATTATAGGTCCCCCATCACATCAGGGACTCCCCTTCACATTATAGGTCCCCCATCACATCAGGGACTCCCCTTCACATTATAGGTCCATCATCACATCAGGGACTCCCCTTCACATTATAGGTCCCCCATTACATCAGGGACTCCCCTTCACATTATAGGTCCCCCATCACATCAGAGCCCAACCTTCACATTATAGGTCCCCCATCACATCAGGGACTCCCCTTCACATTATAGGTCCCCCATCACATCAGGGACTCCCCTTTACATTATAGGTCCCCCATCACATCAGGGACTCCCCTTCACATTATAGGTTCCCCATCACATCAGGGACTCCCCTTCAAATTATAGATTCCCTATCACATCAGGGACTCCCCTTCACATTATAGGTCCCCATCACATCAGGGACTCCCCTTCACATTATAGGTCCCTCATCACATCAGGGACTCCCCTTCACATTATAGGTTCCCTGTCAAGGTCCTACCTTTTCCCAGAGGTTATGTTACTCCATATGCTAGCATCCATCTTGGATTTCTGCTGAGCATGATGGGAATCTTTTATGCCTTCAGGTCTCTGAGGTCCATCCCCCAGAGGGGTGTGGCTGAGTACATATAAGCCTGGGATCTGCACATGCTCTTTGCACTTGTGTCTTGTGTCTTTGTCTTGCTACAGCTCTGTGTATACGCTCGTGACTCTTCTGGTATTCTGACTCGGCTTGTGACTAAGACCATTCTCTGCGTTTCCCTTTGATCTGACCTTCCGTTGCTGAACCCGGCCCGTGACCTGTGATTCTCTGTCTACTGTTCTGTACTGTTTTGTCCCGTTGTTATTGACCCGGCTTGTCTGACTACGCTATTGTCATTCTCACCAACTACACGCCATTGGCGGCAGCCATTACCGCAGCTGGGGTGTCTCGGGGGCCGCGACCTGGTCCCTGGTTGCGTCAAGTCCATCCCCACCATCAGGGGCCCTGGTGAAGGGCAGCCTGGGACTTAGACTCCGCGCCCTGAGGGACTTCAGTCTGTTGGTGGTGGTTGTCGTCAGCCAGTGCGTTACCCTGCCACTAGGCCTACCTGTCCGTTCCACAGCCCTGCCCTGACATTCCCCATCACAGCCCAACCTTCACATCAGAGCACAACCCTCACATCAGAGGTCTCACTTCATATCAGAGGCCCCCCATCACATCAGTCACTCCCCTTCACATTATAGGTCCCCCATCACATCAGAGCCCAACCTTCACATCAGTGGTCCCCATCACATCAGAGGTCCCCATCACATCAGAGATGCAACTTCACATCAGAGGTCCCGATCACATCAGAGATGCAACTTCACATCAGAGGTCCCGATCACATCAGAGCACAGCCTTTACATAGGAGGTCCAACTTCACATCAGAGGTCCCGATCACATCAGAGCACAGCCTTTACATAAGAGGTTCCCATCACATCAGAGGCCCCATTACATCAGGGCCCTCCCATAAGATTAGAGGCCCCCCATCACATAAAGGTTCCCCCTTCACACAAGGGTCCCCCTTCACATCAAAGGTCCTCCATCACATCAGAGCACAACCTTTACATCAGCGTCCCCCCTTCATATGAGAGGTCCCCCATCACATCAGAGATCTTCTATAACATGAGAAGTTCCCTCTCACATGTGAGGTCCCCCATCATATCAAAAATTTACCTTCTCATCAGAGGTCCTCTATCACATCAGGGTACAACCTTCACATCAGTGTTCCCCCATTGCATCAGTGGTCCCTCTTCACATCAGAGGTCCCCCATCATATCAGAGATCCCCCTTCACATCAAAGGTCCCCTATCACATAAGCGTACTACCTTTACATCAGGGTTCCCCCATTACATCAGGGGTCCGCCTTCACATCAGAGGTCCCCCATCATATCAGAGTTCCCCCACTACATCAGTGGTCCCTCTTCACATCAGAAGTCTACTATCATATCAGCTATCCCCCTTCACATCAGAGGTCCCCTGTCACATCAGCATACAACCTTTACATCAGAGTTCCCCCATTACATCAGGGGTTCCCTTCACATCAGAGGTCCCTCGTCATGTCAGAGGCACATAAAGTCAGGTCCATAAATATTGGGACATCGACACAATTCTAACATTTTTGGCTCTATACACCATCACAATGGATTTGAAATGAAACAAACAAAATGTGCTTTAACTGCAGACTGTCGGCTTTAATTTGAGGGTATTTAAATCCAAATCAGGGGAACGGTGTAGGAATTACAACAGTTTTCATATGTGCCTCCCACTTGTTAAGGGACCAAAAGTAATGGGACAATTGGCTTCTCAGCTGTTCCATGGCCAGGTGTGTGTTATTCCATCATTATCCCAATTACAATGAGAAGATAAAAGGTCCAGAAAACACCCTTTACAACAGTTGGCCAGATCAAGAACACTCTCCAGGAGGTAGGTGTATGTGTTTCAAAGTCAACAATCAAGAGAAGACTTCACCAGAGTGAATACAGAGGGTTCACCACAAGATGTAAACCATTGGTGAGCCTCAAAAACAGGAAGGCCAGATTAGAGTTTGCCAAACGATATCTAAAAAAGCCTTCACAGTTCTGGAACAACATCCTATGGGCAGATGAGACCGAGATCAACTTGTACCAGAGTGATGGGAAGAGAAGAGTATGGAGAAGGAAAGGAACTGCTCATGATCCTAAGCATACCACCTCATCAGTGAAGCATGGTGGTGGTAGTGTCATGGCGTGGGCATGTATGGCTGCCAATGGAACTGGTTCTCTTGTATTTATTGATGATGTGACTGCTGACAAAAGCAGCAGGATGAATTCTGAAGTGTTTCGGGAATATTATCTGCTCATATTCAGCCAAATGCTTCACAACTCATTGGACGCTTCACAGTGCAGATGGACAATGACCCAAAGCAGACTGCAAAAGCAAACAAAGAGTTTTTTAAGGGAAAGAAGTGGAATGTTATGCAATGGCCAAGTCAATCACCTGACCTGAATCCGATTGAACATGCATTTCACTTGCTGAAGACAAAACTGAAGGGAAAATGCCCCAAGAACAAGCAGGAACTGAAGACAGTTGCAGTAGAGGCCTGGCAGAGCATCACCAGGGATGAAACCCAGCGTCTGGTGATGTCTATGCGTTCCAGACTTCAGGCTGTAATTGACTGCAAAGGATTTGCAACCAAGAATTAAAAAGTGAAAGTTTGATTTATGATTATTATTCTGTCCTATTACTTTTGGTCCCTTAACAAGTGGGAGGTCCCTTAACAAGTGGAAGGCACATATGCAAACTGTTGTAATTCCTACATCGTTCACCTGATTTGGATGTAAATACCCTCAAATTAAAGCTCACAGTCTGGAGTTAAAGCACATCTTGTTCATTTCGTTTGAAATCCATTGTGGTGGTGTATAGAGCCAAAAATGTTAGAATTGTGTCGATGTCCCAATATTTATGGACCTGACTGTATTTTAGATCAGTAAACTGAGTGTAAATTTTCATATTTGGACCCTCTTCCCTTTATTACCTTTATAGGGCTTCACACATGACTGTCCATCTCCAGAGGCGCAGCATTTCTCTCCCATCTTGCAGTCTGAATCCCGGCTGCAGTTTACAGAATGACATTGGAGGGAGCCGGATTGACCGCCAACATTCCTAGGACAAGTCCCCTCCGGCTCTGCAGGAGGAATTAAACAGTGAAAACCATCAGTAAATGACTTGTAAAGAGAAGGTAAGCAGCGAAAACCCCCCTCCACTGTGCTTTCTCTTTATATAAACATTGGTGCTCTGGGAATCCTTGATCAAGTATTTTATATTTATTTGTAAAGCAAAGATAATGTATAGATAATACACCGAAAAAAGATATCAAATGTTATTGTAAAAATATATATTTCTTTTAATGTCCACTGTAAATACTTTCTTAAAATAGGCTTTGAAAAAAGTGGTACCTGGTGCCGGGTCCCTGCAGGTCCTCCCACATATATTGCAGCACTTCTGTGTCCCGGGGCAGTCACTGTCACTGGTACAGTTATAGATGGGATCTGGATGGCACTTGGCTTTTATGTCCGGGCATCGTCCGGCTCTGACTGGAGAGAGGACAGAGTGGGTGGTCAGTGAAGGATCTCTATGTTAGGGGTATTAGAGGGTGCACAGGGCTTTACCTCTGTCCGGGGTCACACACGCCAGGCCGCAGTTGGAGCAGCAGCATTTGTTGGAGTCGCTACACTGGCTGTCATTGTGACACTGGGCTGGACCGGGTCTGGCATAGAGACAGATGGCAGGATTGAAGGCCGGACATACAGGAATCAGATCTGGAGGTGGAGGTGGTGATGTAAGATATCAGATTCCAGAAATAGTTACAAACTTAGATCAGCGATTCTCAGCCTTTTATCATTTGCAGAACCCTTTAAAAGTGTGAAAAATCTGGAGTCACCCCAGTCTAAAATGTAGAAACCTGAGCCTGGGATGTGGCATACAACCAACGTGATGAAATGAACTTTATATCAGAGGTCCCCCATCACATCAGGGACTCCCCTTCACATTATAGGTCCCCCATCACATCAGGGACTCCCCTTCACATTATAGGTTCCCCATCACATCAGGGACTCCCCTTCACATTATAGGTCCCCCATCACATCAGGGACTCCCCTTCACATTATAGGTTCCCCATCACATCAGGGACTCCCCTTCACATTATAGGTCCCCCATCACATCAGGGACTCCCCTTCACATTATAGGTTCCCCATCACATCAGGGACTCCCCTTCACATTATAGGTCCCCCATCACATCAGGGACTCTCCTTCACATTATAGGTTCCCCATCATATCAGGGACTCCCCTTCACATTATAGGTCCCCATCACATCACAGCCCAACATTCACATCAGAGCCCAACATTCACATCAGAGGTCCCCCGTCACATTAGAGGTCCTCATCATATCAGAGGTCCCCATCACATCAGAGCACATCCTTTACATCAGAGGTCCAACTTCACATCAGAGGTTTCCCATCACATCAGACTCCCCCCATCACATCAGAGGTCCCCATCACATCAGAGGTACCCCATCACATTAGAGGAACACCATCACATTAGAGGTCCCCCATCACATGAGTGGTCCCCCATCATATCAGTGGTTTCCCATTACATCAGAGGCCCTCCATTGCATCAGGGCTCCCCATCAGATTAGAGGTCCCCCATCACATCAAGAGGCCCCCCCATCACAAGAGAGGTCCCCCATCGCAGTAGAGGTCCTCCATCACATCAGAGCACAACCTTTACATCAGAGTTCCCCCTTCATATGAGAGGTCCTCCCATCACATCAGAGGTTTCCCATCACATCAGACTCCCCCCATCACATCAGAGGTCCCGCATCACATCAGTGGCCCTCCACCACAACAGGGGTCCCCTATTACATAAGAGGTCCGCCTTCACATCAGAGGTCCCTCAAAACATCAGAGGTCCCCCAACACATCAGAGGTCCCCCAAAACATCAGAGGTCCCTCATCACATCTGAGGTCCACCATCATATCAGAGATCCCCCTTCACATCAAAGGCCCCCCAACACATCAGAGGTCTTCTATCACATGAGAGGTCCCCCATTATATCAGAGATCCCCCTTCACATCAGAGGTCCCCTGTCACATCAGCATACAACTTTTACATCAGAGTTCCCCCATTACATCAGGGGTCCCCTTCACATCAGAGGTCCCTCGTCATGTCAGAGGCACATACAGTTAGGTCCATAAATATTGGGACATCGACACAATTCTAACATTTTTGGCTCTATACACCACCACAATGGATTTGAAATGAAACAAACAAGATGTGCTTTAACTGCGGACTGTCAGCTTTAATTTGAGGGTATTTACATCCAAATCAGGTGAACGGTGTAGGAATTACAACAGTTTGCATATGTGCCTCCCACTTGTTAAGGGACCAAAAGTAATAGGACAATTGGCTTCTCAGCTGTTTCATGGCCAGGTGTGTGTTATTCCCTCATTATCCCAATTACAATGAGCAGATAAAAGGTCCAGAGTTCATTTCAAGTGTGCTATTTGCATTTGGAATCTGTTGCTGTCAACTCTCAAGATGAGATCCAAAGAGCTGTCACTATCAGTGAAGCAAGCCATCATTAGGCTGAAAAAACAAAACAAACCCATCAGAGAGATAGCAAAAACATTAGGCATGGCCAAAACAACTGTTTGGAACATTCTTAAAAAGAAGGAACGCACCGGTGAGCTCAGCAACACCAAAAGACCCGGAAGACCACGGAAAACAACTGTGGTGGATGACCAAAGAATTCTTTCCCTGGTGAAGAAAACACCCTTCACAACAGTTGGCCAGATCAAGAACACTCTCCAGGAGGTAGGTGTATGTGTGTCAAAGTCACCAATCAAGAGAAGACTTCACCAGAGTGAATACAGAGGGTTCACCACAAGATGGAAACTATTGGTGAGCCTCAAAAACAGGAAGGCCAGATTAGAGTTTGACAAACGACATCTAAAAAAGCCTTCACAGTTCTGGAACAACATCCTATGGACAGATGAGACCAAGATCAACTTGTACCAGAGTGATGGGAAGAGAAGAGTATGGAGAAGGAAAGGAACTGCTCATGATCCTAAGCATACCACCTCATCAGTGAAGCATGGTGGTGGTAGTGTCATGGCGTGGGCATGTATGGCTGCCAATGGAACTGGTTCTCTTGTATTTATTGATGATGTGACTGATGACAAAAGCAGCCGGATGAATTCTGAAGTGTTTCGGGAATATTATCTGCTCATATTCAGCCAAATGCTTCAGAACTCATTGGACGCTTCACAGTGCAGATGGACAATGACCCAAAGCAGACTGCAAAAGCAACCAAAGAGTTTTTTAAGGGAAAGAAGTGTAATGTTATGCAATAGCCAAGTCAATCACCTGACCTGAATCTGATTGAGCATGCATTTCACTTGCTGAAGACAAAACTGAAGGGAAAATGCCCCAAGAACAAGCAGGAACTAAAAGACAGTTGCAGTAGAGGCCTGGCAGAGCATCACCAGGGATGAAACCCAGCGTCTGGTGATGTCTATGCGTTCCAGACTTCAGGCTGTAATTGACCGCAAAGAATTTGCAACCAAGTATTAAAAAGTGAAAGTTTGCTTTATGATTATTATTCTGTCCCATTGCTTTTGGTCCCTTAACAAGTGGGAGGCACATATGCAAACTGTTGTAATTCCTACATCGTTTACCTGATTTGGATGTAAATACCCTCAAATTAAAGCTGACATTCTGCAGTTAAAGCACATCTTGTTCGTTTCATTTCAAATCCATTTTGGTGGTGTATAGAGCCAAAAATGTTAGAATTGTGTCGATGTCCCAATATTTATGGACCTGACTGTATTTTAGATCAGTAAACTGAGTGTAAATTTTCATATTTGGATCCCCATCCCTTTATTACCTGTAAAGGGCTTCACACATGACTGTCCATCTCCAGAGGCGCAGCATTTCTCTCCCATCTTGCAGTCTGAATCCCGGCTGCAGTTTACAGAACGACATTGGAGGGAGCCGGATTGACCGCCAACATTCCTGGGACAAGTCCCCTCCGGCTCTGCAGGAGGAATTAAACAGTGAAAACCATCAGTAAATGACTTGTAAAGAGAAGGTAAGCAGCGAAAATCCCCCTCCGCTGTGCTTTCTCTTTATATAAACATTGGTGCTCTGGGAATCCTTGATCAAGTATTTTATATTTATTTGAAAAGCAAAGATAATGTATAGATAATACACCGAAAAAAGATATCAAATGTTATTGTAAAAATATATATTTCTTTTAATGTCCACTGTAAATACTTTCTTAAAATAGGCTTTGAAAAAAGTGGTACCTGGTGCCGGGTCCCAGCAGGTCCTCCCACATATATTGCAGCACTTCTGTGTCCCGGGGCAGTCACTGTCACTGGTACAGTTATAGATGGGATCTGGATGGCACTTGGCTTTTATGTCCGGGCATCGTCCGGCTCTGACTGGAGAGAGGACAGAGTGGGTGGTCAGTGAAGGATCTCTATGTTAGGGGTATTAGAGGGTGCACAGGGCTTTACCTCTGTCCGGGGTCACACACGCCAGGCCACAGTTGGAGCAGCAGCATTTCTTGGAGTCGCTACACTGGCTGTCATTGTGACACTGGGCTGGAACGGGTCTGGCATAGAGACAGATGGCAGGATTGAAGGCCGGACATACAGGAATCAGATCTGGAGGTGGAGG
This sequence comes from Staurois parvus, assembly GCF_062004578.1. NCBI lineage: Eukaryota > Metazoa > Chordata > Amphibia > Anura > Ranidae > Staurois > Staurois parvus. Next base: position 2,092,207 of record NW_028319977.1, read on the forward strand.
TGGTGATGTAAGATATCAGATTCCAGAAATAGTTACAAACTTAGATCAGCGATTCTCAGCCTTTTATCATTTGCAGAACCCTTTAAAAGTGTGAAAAATCTGGAGTCACCCCAGTCTAAAATGTAGAAACCTGAGCCTGGGATGTGGCATCCAACCAACGTGATGAAATGAACTTCATATCAGAGGTCCCCCATCACATCAGGGACTCCCCTTCACATTATAGGTCCCCCATCACATCAGGGACTCCCCTTCACATTATAGGTCCCCCATCACATCAGAGCCCAACCTTCACATCAGAGGTCCAACTTCACATCAGAGGTCCCCATCACATCAGAGATCCAACTTCACATCAGAGGTCCCCATAACATCAGTGCACAACCTTTACATAAGAGGTCCAACTTCACATCAGAGGTCCCCATCACATCAGGGCCCTCCCATAAGATTAGAGGCCCCCCATCACATAAAGGTTCCCCCTTCACATCAGGGTCCCCCTTCACATCAGATATCCAACTTTACATCAGAGGTCCCGATCACATCAGAGCACAACCTTCACATAAGAGGTCCCCATCACATCAGAGATCCAACTTCACATCAGAGGTCCCCATCACATCAGAGCACAACCTTTACATAAGAGGTCCAACTTCACATCAGAGGTCCCCATAACATGAGGCCCCATTACATCAGGGCCCTCCCATAAGATTAGAGGCCCCCCATCACATAAAGGTTCCCCCTTCACATCAGGGTCCCCCTTCACATCAGAGATCCAACTTCACATCAGAGGTCCCGATCACATCAGAGCACAACCTTTATATAAGAGGTCCAACTTCACATCAGAGGTCCCCATCACATCAGAGGCCCCATTACATCAGGGCCCTCCCATAAGATTAGAGGCCCCCCATCACATAAAGGTTCACCCTTCACATAAGGGTCCCCCTTCACATTAAAGGTCCCATATCACATCAGAGCACAACCTTTACATAAGAGGTCCAACTTCACATCAGAGGTCCCCATCACATCAGGGCCCTCCCATAAGATTAGAGGCCCCCCATCACATAAAGGTTCCCCCTTCACATAAGGGTCCCCCTTCACATTAAAGGTTCCATATCACATCAGAGGTCCTCCATCACATCAGAGCACAACCTTTACATCAGTGTCCCCCCTTCATATGAGAGGTCCCCCATCACATCAGAGATCTTCTATAACATGAGAAGTTCCCTGTCATATGTGAGGTCCCCCATCATATCAAAAATTTCCCTTCTCATCAGAGGTCCCCTTTCACATCAGGGTACAACCTTCACATCAGAGTTCCCCCATTGCATCAGCATACAACCTTTACATCAGAGTTCCCCCATTACATCTGGGGTCCCCCTTAACATCAGAGGTCCCTCGTCATGTCAGAGGCACATATTCTAGATCAGTAAACTGAGTGTAAATTTTCATATTTGGACCCCCTTTCCTTTATTACCTGTAAAGGGCTTCACACATGACTGTCCATCTCCAGAGGCGCAGCATTTCTCTCCCATCTTGCAGTCTGAATCCCGGCTGCAGTTTACAGAACGACATTGGAGGGAGCCGGATTGACCGCCAACATTCCTGGGACAAGTCCCCATTGGCTCTGCAGGAGGAATTAAACAGTGAAAACCATCAGTAAATGACTGGTAAAGAGAAGGTAAGCAGCGAAAATCCCCCTCCGCTGTGCTTTCTCTTTATATAAACATTGGTGCTTTGGGAATCCTTGATCAAGTATTTTATATTTATTTGTAAAGCAAAGATAATGTATAGATAATACACCGAAAAAAGATATCAAATGTTATTGTAAAAATATATATTTCTTTTAATATCCCCTGTAAATACTTTATTAAAATAGGCTTTAAAATAAGTGGTACCTGGTGCCGGGTCCCTGCAGGTCCTCCCACATATATTGCAGCACTTCTGTGTCCCGGGGCAGTCACTGTCACTGGTACAGTTATAGATGGGATCTGGATGGCACTTGGCTTTTATGTCCGGGCATCGTCCGGCTCTGACTGGAGAGAGGACAGAGTGGGTGGTCAGTGAAGGATCTCTATGTTAGGGGTATTAGAGGGTGCACAGGGCTTTACCTCTGTCCGGGGTCACACACGCCAGGCCGCAGTTGGAGCAGCAGCATTTCTTGGAGTCGTTACACTGGCTGTCATTGTGACACTGGGCTGGAACGGGTCTGGCATAGAGACAGATGGCAGGATTGAAGGCCGGACATACAGGAATCAGATCTGGAGGTGGAGGTGGTGATGTAAGATATCAGATTCCAGAAATAGTTACAAACTTAGATCAGCGATTCTCAGCCTTTTATCATTTGCGGAACCCTTTAAAAGTGTGAAAAATCTGGAGTCATCCCAGTCTAAAATGTAGAAACCTGGGCCTGGGATGTGGCATACAACCAACGTGATGAAATGAACTTTATATCAGAGGTCCCCCATCACATCAGGGACTCCCCTTCACATTATAGGTCCCCCATCACATCAGGGACTCCCCTTCACATTATAGGTCCCCCATCACATCAGGGACTCCCCTTCACATTATAGGTTCCCCATCACATCAGAGATCCAACTTCACATTATAGGTCCCCCATCACATCACAGCCCAACCTTCCCATCAGAGCACAACCCTCACATCAGAGGTCTCACTTCATATCAGAGGTCCCCCATCACATCAGGGACTCCCCTTCACATGATAGGTCCCCCATCACATCAGAGCCCAACCTTCACATCAGTGGTCCCCATCACATCAGAGCACAACCTTCACCTCAGAGGTCCCCATCACATCAGAGTTCCCCATTACATCAGAGATCCAACTTCACATCAGAGGTCCCCATCACATCAGGGCCCTCCCATAAGATTAGAGGCCCCCCATCACATAAAGGTTCCCCCTTCACATAAGGGTCCCCCTTCACATTAAAGGTCCCATATCACATCAGAGGTCCTCCATCACATCAGAGCACAACCTTTACATCAGCGTCCCCCCTTCATATGAGAGGTCCCCCATCACATCAGAGGTCTTCTATCACATGAGAGGTCCCCCATCATATCAGAGAACCCCCTTCACATCAGAAATCTTCTATCACATGAGAGGTCTCCCATCATATCAGCTATCCCCCTTCACATCAGAGGTCCCCTGTCACATCAGCATACAACCTTTACATCAGAGTTCCCCCATTACATCAGGGGTTCCCTTCACATCAGAGGTCCCTCGTCATGTCAGAGGCACATACAGTCAGGTCCATAAATACTGGGACATCGACACAATTCTAACATTTTTGGCTCTATACACCACCACAATGGATTTGAAATGAAAAGAACAAGATGTGCTTTAACTGCAGACTGTCTGCTTTAATTTGAGGGTATTTACATCCAAATCAGGTGAACGGTGTAGGAATTACAACAGTTTGTGTAAGAGGTGTAGAAAATAGGCAGCCCCATAAAATTTAAATCCAAAGCCTAATACCTAACATAACAGTAATCTATCTTGTCAATAGAAGATACTAGTGATTGCATTTTTATTGTACCATCACAAGAGGGCAGAACTACTTCCTGTGATAATAGGAAGACACAGAAGTAGGAACTAAAAGTCTAACACTTTGTTTCCTACAGGACAGTGATTACAGTGAACATATCCAGTCACATGTAATTAAGGGTTTTCTGTGTTTGTTACAGGTAAGCAGGAGGCTGTTTAACATGATAAATAGGACAAAAGGACTTAACATGTCCTGGTGGTTAGTAAATGTCGCTGTTACTATTATGCAATCAGATTACTTGTAGCATAAATGTGAATATATATTGCAGCTATGTGATTTGGAGCTAAGATACAGGGAACGTGATTTCTCTATTGTAATACGCTATTGTAATGCAGAATAGGTCACTAGCATATCTGCAGAGGTCTAGATATTCAGTATTGTGATTAAAGATTTTTAATAATGCATATGGAAATACTTATTAATGTATATGGAAATATTTAGTAATGTATAGAGGACAGTGATTACAGTGAACATATCCAGTCACATGTAATTAAGGGTTTTCTGTGTTTGTTACAGCCATTCCTAATAAAGCACTTCTGGTTTCACCCGACCCATCCTTCGCACAGTTGAATTATTTACCGTATGTGCAACAAAATTGGCGCCCAAAGTGGGGCCGGGTGAAAGGAACGCCAAAAGGTCACGAAAGTGAAAAGGAGTGACTACGCTGTCCGTGGTGAAGTTACAGAAAAACATTAGGAGTATGGATATCAAAAAGTTGCAAGATGAAATCAGTGAACATCTGATTCACCTGACAGTCGATGATCTCATGGAGACTTGCCAGTTTATAAAGGCCTCCGAAGCAAGTATGGCAAAAGGAAAAACCCGGCGCCATTACATGCGGATAGTGAATGAGGTGCTAGATGAACTGGTAGAGACTTAAAGTGAAGAAGTGGTGACACAATTTCTGCAGGCAACTAAGAAATTCATTCGTGAGTTAGAGAAGAGAGATAACATGGAAGCACCAAGCAATAGTGGCAAAGACCCTCAAGCAGAACAACAGTTAAAGGATTTAAAACAGCAATACTACAGTATTCAGGAAAAACTTCAAGAAACGGCCAAGATGATAAAGGAACAGATGAAAGAACTTAGCACTAAAGACAAAGACTCAAAAGAAAGTCCTGCAAATCAAAACCCTAATCTAGTTGCTCAGAGACTTTCCCATTCTAACTTTCCAGAAGCTACAATCAGAAAGGACTTTAAAATTGCTGGTCAGATAGGTGAAAAGGAACAGAAAGATAAGCTGTCCTATACTAACCTCATGCACCAGATTGACATGGGACTGCAAAAGGGATATCCCGAGTCAGAGCTTGTGGAAGCTGTGGTGAAAGCCATTAGTCCTGGGTCAAGTCTCAGAGGCATGCTAGAGCTGAAGAGTGGACTGACCCTAGTGCCACTCAAGAGAATCCTAAAAATCCATTATAAAGAGGAAAATGCTTCCGAACTATACCAACAATTGATCAATATATCACAGAATAGTAAAGAGACTCCCCAGAACTTCCTATTTAGGGCCATTGCATTGAAGGACCATTTGCTGTTCGTTTCACAAGGGGAAGGTTCAGATGAACACTTCGGCACTGAATTTATACAAAAGAAATTCTTAAGGTCAGTGGGCACTGGACTGAGAAGTGACCATATCAAGTTCCAACTAAAACAACACTTGGACGATCCTACAGTCTCAGATGAGTTGCAACAAAAAATATTTGATATGAAAACACTTCTCCAAGATTCGAGAACTCGACAAGAGCATGGCTTTGGAGGACCTAGAACAACTGTTGGACGAAGGACAGAGACTTGTCAATCTTGTGAAAAGACTGATCAGAGAACTGCATGTGACCATTGCTTTAACTGTGGTCGAGCTGGACATAGGGCAAGACAATGCAGAGCGGCCAAACAAAATCAGTTAAACGGGAGAAGGTTGCTGTTAAGGGACCAACAGTAACCTGTGCCAGAACCAAACCTGCATCCCAAAGTGCAAATCATGTCAGTAGTAAAGAAACCAGTCCCCAACCTACCATCAGAGCCCTGGCTGGAAAGTTAAACGCAGACTACTGGAGGAAAACGCCAACCTGCCCTGCTCAAAGACTATCCCCGACAGCTGAAAAATTGCCAACCAATGTGAATGGCATCACTTTGAAAAAGCACAACAAGCTACTGGATCTTATTGGAAAGAGATGCCTTGTGAACTGTGAAATAGACAAAACACCTGTCCAGGCCTTATGGGATACTGGCTCTCAGGTTAGCATTATCAATGAGGGCTGGAGACAGCGAGTACTGCCACACACTGTGCTCTGATCATTTGAAGAACTGCTGGGACCAGGGGTACTCCAAGGGAAAGCAGCCAATGAGACAAAGATTCCATTCTCAGGTTGGATTGAGGTAACCTTTCAGCTTACATCGAGCAGTAATACTACCAAACAGTTATTAGTACCACTAGTAGTCTCTGAGGATGAGAAAGTGGCTGAGAAGCCAATTATCGGCTATAATATAATTGAAGAAACATTCAAAGAGACAGTTGCTGATGGGAAGAAAGTTATCCCAGGTTTTGTGGACATATTAAGAACAGCTTTGGAACTGCCAACCCCCAAAGCAGAAGTCCTTGTAAGCTTACTACAAGCCAACTGTAGGGAAACCAGTGGTGCTATCGTAAAGACTGGTACTAAGAACCAAAGAATCCCTGCAAATACTGTAACAGACATCCGGTGTAGTGCTCACACCAAACCGTCCTTGCAGGCTCAGACAGTTTTGTTTACACCGAGTGAGGCTTATCACCTGCCGGATGGACTGCATATTGGTGAGACACTAGTCTCATTTCAAAGAGGACAATTCTCCAAACTGACCATTCCAGTTTGGAATACAACTAAATGGGACATTGTGTTACCAGGTCAAACAAAGATTGGAGGTGTAGAGCCCATAAAAACAACATATCCGGCTCAAGTACAATTGAAACAATCAGCAAATGTGTTTACTAATTTGGTGACCTCTGAACCACAGACACTCAAGGTAGGACCAAAAGGGAAAATTGGAAATCCAAATGAGACTTATCCGCGGGTGGGGGATGACAAACAGGAGTGCTGGGACCCGCCAGTGCCATTGAAACACCTCTCTCCTGAAGATCAACAAACCGTCAAAGAAATGCTAAGGGAAGAATGCAATGCTTTTGCCAAAGATGACTCTGATGCAGGATGTATTCCTTCTTTACAGTTACAGATTTGTCTCAAAGACAGTACACCGGTCACGAGAACTTACATGTCTGTGCCGAAACCACTGCACCAAGAAGTTAAGGAATATCTGCAGGATCTGATAAATCGAGGATGGATTGCAGAATCAAAATCATCATATTCCTCACCCATTGTGTGCGTAAGAAAGAAAGATGGCAGTTTAAGACTGTGTTGCAATTATAGAGAGTTGAACCAGAAGTCTATTCCTGACCGTCATCCAATTCCTAGAATCCAAGACATGCTGGACAGTCTAGGAGGAAGTTCATGGTTTTCTGTGCTAGACCAGGGGAAAGCATACCATCAAGGATTTATGGAAGAAGCCAGTCGACCATTGACAGCATTCATTACACCTTGGGGTTTGTATGAATGGATCCGAATACCCTTTGGTCTGAGCTCTGCACCAGATGAATTCCAACGCAGTATGGAGACATGTTTAATAGGACTGAGAGATGAGATTTGCCTGCCATACTTAGATGACAACCTCGTCCATAGTAAATCATTCCAGGAGCATGTGGAGCATGTCCGGTCAGTACTCCAACGTTACCAACAACACGGAATCAAGTTAACAGCCAGGAAGTGTGAACTTTTTCAAAATAAAGTCAGATTCCTGGGCAAGATTGTGTCAAAAGAAGGCCACTCTATGGACCCGGCCGACACGGCACCTGTTCTTGCCTTAAGAAACAATCAACCAAAGACTGTCGGAGAACTTAGGAAACTATTAGGATTTATTTCCTACTATCGCCCTTACGTTCAAAACTTCTCCAGAATTGCCAAACCTCTCTATGAACTATTGTCAGCAGGTTTGACACCTACCACAACCTCAACACCAGATAACCAGACAAAGAAGAGGAGGAAACCAATCCGAAAGTCAAAAGGTCAACTTCCATCCTATCAGTCTATAGCCTGGACTGACCATCATCAGATAGTACTGAACCAGCTCATTGAAGTGTTAACTCGTCCTCCAGTTATGGGTTACCCCGATTATTCCAAACCCTTTGTTCTTCACTGTGATGCCTCACAAGAAGGAATAGGAGCCGTATTATACCAAGAGCAAGAGGAGAAACTAAAGGCGATTGCTTATGGGTCTAGAACTCTCACACCTGCTGAGAAAAACTACCACATGCATTCAGGGAAGCTCGAGTTTCTAGCAATGAAGTGGGCAATATGTGATAGATTCCGAGATTACCTATATTACTGTCCATCATTTGTTGTATATACTGACAACAATCCACTAACCTATGTCCTCACTACAGCAAAATTGAATGCTACAGGACATCGATGGGTTGCAGAACTAGCTGACTTCAACTTCACTATTAAATATCGTCCTGGGAGAAGGAATGCTGATGCAGATGTTCTTTCTCGTATGCCATTGAGTCCTGAACAATACATGCAACAATGTTCACAAGCAGTAGACCCCAAAGTCATCACTTGCATAACTCAAGCAATTCAAGCACATCAAAAAGAAAGGATACCTTGGCTATGTCCAATGACGATTGCCAATACAACCGATGCAACACCAAAGAAGGTAACTCAAATACCAAAAGAGACAATAAGAACCGCACAGAAGGAAGACTCTGTGATTGGAAAAGTATGGAAGTACAAAAGCCAAAACAAGTTTCCATCCAAACAGGAACGACAAGGTGAACCTGTTGATCTTTTCATACTTATGAAACAGTGGACCAAACTCTACCTCGACGACAATAACATTTTGAGATGGAAAACATCATCTGGTTCTCAACTAGTGTTGCCCAAGTTGTGCCATCACTTAGTATGGAAAGAGTTACATGAAGAGATGGGACACTTAGGAGTAGAAAGGACTGTAAATTTAATCAGAGAAAGATTCTTTTGGCCACATATGCAAAGGGACACTGAGCATTACATCACACGTCAATGTACTTGTCTGAAAGACAAACGGCCAAATAAGCTTGTTCGGGCCCCGTTGAACAATATTGTGACAACTTATCCTTTTGAGATGGTCTCCATTGACTTTCTTCATCTCGAGAAATGTAAAGGTGGATATGAGTATATCTTAGTGGTAATAGATCATTTTACAAGATTTGCTCAGGCATATGCAACCAAGAACAAGTCCGCAAAAACTGTTGCTGACAAAATATTCAATGATTTTGTCTTGAAATTTGGATTTCCTACCAGAATTCACCATGATATGGGTAGAGAGTTTGAAAATCACTTGTTTTTGACATTAGGGAAGCACTGCCACATCCAAAATTCTCACACAACGCCATATCACCCAGAAGGTAATGGGCAAGTTGAAAGATTTAATCGTACCCTGCTATCCATGCTTCGTACCCTGTCACCAGATTCCAAAAAGGACTGGAAAAATTCACTAGCAAAGGTAGTCCATGCATATAATTGTACTCGAAGTGAAGCTACAGGACAATCTCCATTCTTCCTACTGTTTGGAAGGTCTCCAAGACTACCCATTGATAGTATGTTTGACACTCCAGTAACTGAAAAATACAAGACCTACTCTGAATATGTGAACATATGGACACATAGAATGTCTGAGGCCTATAAGGTTGCTTCAAAAATAGCTACTCAAGCTGCACAGAGAGGAAAAGAACACTATGACAAGAAAATTCATGGAGCTGAACTTCTACCAGGTAGCAAAGTTCTAGTCAGAAATCTTACCGAAAGAGGAGGTCCAGGAAAATTGAGATCATTTTGGGAAGATACCATACATGTTGTTCTTAAAAAGAAGTGTGCAGACAGTCCAGTGTATGAAATCAAACCAGAAACTGGAAAAGGCCGAACAAGGATTTTACATCGCAACTTACTATTGCCATGTGATTATCTACCTAGCGACCAAGGTCAACAAATACCCAAAAGAACCAGTGCAAGAAAGCAAGGGAAGGATCGAAATACAACTCAACAACCTACACAGACATCTGAGGGAGAATCAGAAAATGAATCAGATCACGAACAAAGACACTGGAGATCTTTCATCCCAGTCACCCAGCATGACCACCCAGAGGAAAGTACAGAGCTAAATCCAGAAGCTATTGAGTTCTATCCACGTCAGCTGGAAGTAAGTGAGTATGATGTAGAAGGAGTCAGAGAGACTGAGCCTATAGATCAAATTGAACAAACTGAGTATGCATTTGGAGGTATAGAAGAAGAATGCCCAGCAACAGAGAACACAGAACAACTTGTTGAAAGTGATGTAGAGGAGAATGAGGACCTTTCAGATTCACTTCCTCAATGTAGAATACAACCCTACAGGAACAGGAGACAACCAAAGATTTTGACATATGACACTTTAGGTCAACCCAGTAGTGTTACCAGAGTTTCATCTATACAAGTTATAGACAGTATTCCTACATTACCTGTTGACTCTAGCTGGTATTTCAGTTCAGAATGTTTTGCTGAAGACTATAGAAGCTGGTAGAAGTGATTATGTTTATTGATCCATTGTTTACTATTTGGGACACTATACCAAAGTTAATTACCAAAACCAAAATAATTATATGTTACTTTTCTGTTGGTTCAAGTAAGGAAAAATATAATTGCATTTGTACTGCAGATATTGTAGGTCAGGCAGAAACAGTTTTAGGTGAGGGAACTAGATGTTACAAAGAGACAGAGTCGGCCAATAAAAGTACAGAGCAGTTGATGGCAACGTTATGCTGCATTGTTGATGTACAATGGGTATTCCGCCATTATGATTAAAAGGTATAAAAGTAATAAAATGTTCCCTAGTTTCTCATCACCTTTGTCTAAACTTAGTAACCTATACAAATATGTATAGAAAGGGGTTTTACTAAATAGTTGGTTACACGCAACTATATCTTGCCAGGTACTATAGCGCTGTGGGCCTGGTGGGAAGCTGTGATGTAATAGGGAGTAGATGTCACAGGGAGGATGTTTCCTCAAGTAACTTGGTTACTACTTACCATTGGCTTCCTATGGTTACTACTAGACAAGTAAAAGAATGTTTTCTTAAAAAAATTCTGCGTATGTCAGGGACGACATAACAATTTGTGGGGGAGAGTGTAAGAGGTGTAGAAAATAGGCAGCCCCATAAAATTTAAATCCAAAGCCTAATACCTAATATAACAGTAATCTATCTTTGTCAATAGAAGATACTAGTGATTGCATTTTTATTGTACCATCACAAGAGGGCAGAACTACTTCCTGTGATAATAGGAAGACACAGAAGTAGGAACAAAAAGTCTAACACTTTGTTTCCTACAGGACAGTGATTACAGTGAACATATCCAGTCACATGTAATTAAGGGTTTTCTGTGTTTGTTACAGGTAAGCAGGAGGCTGTTTAACATGATAAATAGGACAAAAGGACTTAACATGTCCTGGTGGTTAGTAAATGTCGCTGTTACTATTATGCAATCAGATTACTTGTAGCATAAATGTGAATATATATTGCAGCTATGTGATTTGGAGCTAAGATACAGGGAACGTGATTTCTCTATTGTAATACGCTATTGTTATGCAGAATAGGTCACTAGCATATCTGCAGAGGTCTAGATATTCAGTATTGTGATTAAAGATTTTTAATAATGTATATGAAAATACTTATTAATGTATATGGAAATATTTAGTAATGTATAGAGGAAAGTGATTACAGTGAACATATCCAGTCACATGTAATTAAGGGTTTTCTGTGTTTGTTACAGCCATTCCTAATAAAGCACTTCTGGTTTCACCCGACCCATCCTTCGCACAGTTGAATTATTTACCGTATGTGCAACATTTGCATATGTTCCTTCCACTTGTTAAGGGACCAAAAGTAATGGGACAATTGGCTTCTCAGCTGTTCCATGGCCAGGTGTGTGTTATTCCATCATTATCCCAAGTACAATGAGCAGATAAAAGGTCCAGAAAACACCCTTCACAACAGTTGGCCAGATCAAGAACACTCTCCAGGAGGTAGGTGTCTGTGTGTCATAGTCAACAATCAAGAGAAGACTTCACCAGAGTGAATACAGAGGGTTCACCACAAGATGGAAACCATTGGTGAGCCTCAAAAACAGGAAGGCCAGATTAGAGTTTGCCAAACGACATCTAAAAAAGCCTTCACAGTTCTGGAACAACATTCTATGGACAGATGAGACCAATATCAACTTGTACCAGAGTGATGGGAAGAGAAGAGTATGGAGAAGGAAAGGAACTGCTCATGATCCTAAGCATACCACCTCATCAGTGAAGCATGGTGGTGGTAGTGTCATGGCGTGGGCATGTATGGCTGCCAATGGAACTGGTTCTCTTGTATTTATTGATGATGTGACTGCTGACAAGAGCAGCAGGATGAATTCTGAAGTGTTTCGGGAATATTATCTGCTCATATTCAGCCAAATGCTTCACAACTCATTGGACGCCGCTTCACAGTGCAGATGGACAATGACCCAAAGCATACTGCAAAAGCAACCAAAGAGTTTTTTAAGGGAAAGAAGTGGAATGTTATGCAATGGCCAAGTCAATCACCTGACCTGAATCCGATTGAGCATGCATTTCACTTGCTGAAGACAAAACTGAAGGGAAAATGCCCCAAGAACAAGCAGGAACTGAAGACAGTTGCAGTAGAGGCCTGGCAGAGCATCACCAGGGATGAAACCCAGCGTCTGGTGATGTCTATGCGTTCCAGACTTCAGGCTGTAATTGACTGCAAAGGATTTGCAACCAAGTATTAAAAAGTGAAAGTTTGATTTATGATTATTATTCTGTCCCATTACTTTTGGTCCCTTAACAAGTGGGAGGCACATATGCAAACTGTTGTAATTCCTACACCGTTCACCTGATTTGGATGTAAATACCCTCAAATTAAAGCTGACAGTCTGCAGTTAAAGCACATCTTGTTCATTTCATTTCAAATCCATTGTGGTGGTGTATAGAGCCAAACATGTTAGAATTGTGTCGATGTCCCAATATTTATGGACCTGACTGTATTTTAGATCAGTAAACTGAGTGTAAATTTTCATATTTGGACCCCCTTCCCTTTATTACCTTTATAGGGCTTCACACATGACTGTCCATCTCCAGAGGCGCAGCATTTCTCTCCCATCTTGCAGTCTGAATCCCGGCTGCAGTTTACAGAATGACATTGGAGGGAGCCGGATTGACCGCGAACATTCCTAGGACAAGTCCCCTCCGGCTCTGCAGGAGGAATTAAACAGTGAAAACCATCAGTAAATGACTTGCAGAGAGAAGGTAAGCAGCGAAAATCCTTTATATAAACCGTAGCGCTCTGGGAATCCTTGATCACACATTTAATATTTATTTGTAAAGTAAGTATCATTTATAGCTAGATAGAACAAAAAAAGATATAAAATGTTCATGTAAAAATATTTTTTTAATGTCCACTGTAAATACTTTCTTAAAATAGGCTTTGAAAAAAGTGGTACCTGGTGCCGGGTCCCAGCAGGTCCTCCCACATATATTGCAGCACTTCTGTGTCCCGGGGCAGTCACTGTCACTGGTACAGTTATAGATGGGATCTGGATGGCACTTGGCTTTTATGTCCGGGCATCGTCCGGCTCTGACTGGAGAGAGGACAGAGTGGGTGGTCAGTGAAGGATCTCTATGTTAGGGGTATTAGAGGGTGCACAGGGCTTTACCTCTGTCCGGGGTCACACACGCCAGGCCGCAGTTGGAGCAGCAGCATTTCTTGGAGTCGCTACACTGGCTGTCATTGTGACACTGGGCTGGAACGGGTCTGGCATAGAGACAGATGGCAGGATTGAAGGCCGGACATACAGGAATCAGATCTGGAGGTGGAGGTGGTGATGTAAGATATCAGATTCCAGAAATAGTTACAAACTTAGATCAGCGATTCTCAGCCTTTTATCATTTGCAGAACCCTTTAAAAGTGTGAAAAATCTGGAGTCACCCCAGTCTAAAATGTAGAAACCTGAGCCTGGGATGTGGCATACAACCAACGTGATGAAATGAACTTTATATCAGAGGTCCCACATCACATCAGGGACTCCCCTTCACATTATAGGTTCCCCATGACATCAGGGACTCCCCTTCACATTATAGGTCCCCCATCACATCAGGGACTCCCCTTCACATTATAGGTCCCCCATCACATCAGGGACTCCCCTTCACATTATAGGTCCCCCATCACATCAGGGACTCCCCTTCACATTATAGGTTCCCCATCACATCAGGGACTCCCCTTCACATTGTAGATCCCCCATCACATCAGGGACTCCCCTTCACATTATAGGTTCCCCATCACATCACAGCCCAACATTCATATCAGAGCACAACCCTCACATCAGAGGTCTCACTTCATATCAGAGGTCCCCCATCACATCAGGGACTCCCCTTCACATTATAGGTCCCCCATCACATCAGAGCCCAACCTTAACATCAGAGGTCCTGATCACATCAGAGCACAACCTTCACATCAGAGGTCCCCATCACATCAAAGGTCCCCATCACATCAGAGCACAACCTTCACATCAGAGGTCCCCATCACATCAGAGCACAACCTTTACATAAGAGGTCCAACTTCACATCAGAGGTCCCCATAACATCAGGGCCCTCCCATAAGATTAGAGGCCCCCCATCACATAAAGGTTCCTCCTTCACATCAGGGTCCCCCTTCACATCAGAGATCCAACTTCACATCACAGGTCCCGATCACATCAGAGCACAACCTTTACATAAGAGGACCAACTTCACATCAGAGGTCCCCATCACATCAAAGGCCCCATTACATCAGGGCCCTCCCATAAGATTAGAGGCCCCCCATCAGATAAAGGTTCCCCCTTCACATAAGGGTCCCCCTTCACATTAAAGGTCCTATATCACATCAGAGGTCCTCCATCACATCAGAGCACAACCTTTACATCAGCGTCCCCCCTTCATATGAGAGGTCCCCCATCACATCAGAGATCTTCAATAACATGAGAAGTTCCCTCTCAAATGTGAGGTTCCCCATCATATCAAAAATTTACCTTCTCATCAGAGGTCCCCTATCACAACAGAGTACAACAGGCTTCACATCAGAGTTCCCCCATTGCATCAGTGGTCCCTCTTCACATCAGAGGTCCCCTATCACATCAGGGTACAACCTTCACATCAGAGTTCCCCCATTGCATCAGCATACAACCTTTACATCAGAGTTCCCCCATTACATCAGGGGTCCCCCTTCACATCAGAGGTCTCTCGTCATATCAGAGGCACATATTCTAGATCAGTAAACTGAGTGTAAATTTTCATATTTGGACCCCCTTTCCTTTATTACTTGTAAAGGGCTTCACACATGACTGTCCATCTCCAGAGGCGCAGCATTTCTCTCCCATCTTGCAGTCTGAATCCCGGCTGCAGTTTACAGAACGACATTGGAGGGAGCCGGATTGACCGCCAACATTCCTAGGACAAGTCCCCTCCGGCTCTGCAGGGGGAATTAAACAGTGAAAACCATCAGTAAATGACTTGTAAAGAGAAGGTAAGCAGCGAAAATCCCCCTCCGCTGTGCTATCTCTTTATATAAACATTGGTGCTCTGGGAATCCTTGATCACACATTTAATATTTATTTGTAAAGTAAGTATCATTTATAGCTAGATACAACAAAAAAAAGATATAAAATGTTCATGTAAAAACATTTTTTTAATGTCCACTGTAAATACTTTATTAAAATTGGCCTTTAAAAATAAGTGGTACCTGGTGCCGGGTCCCAGCAGGTCCTCCCACATATATTGCAGCACTTCTGTGTCCCGGGGCAGTCACTGTCACTGGTACAGTTATAGATGGGATCTGGATGGCACTTGGCTTTTATGTCCGGGCATCGTCCGGCTCTGACTGGAGAGAGGACAGAGTGGGTGGTCAGTGAAGGATCTCTATGTTAGGGGTATTAGAGGGTGCACAGGGCTTTACCTCTGTCCGGGGTCACACACGCCAGGCCGCAGTTGGAGCAGCAGCATTTCTTGGAGTCGCTACACTGGCTGTCATTGTGACACTGGGCTGGACCGGGTCTGGCATAGAGACAGATGGCAGGATTGAAGGCCGGACATACAGGAATCAGATCTGGAGGTGGAGGTGGTGATGTAAGATATCAGATTCCAGAAATAGTTACAAACTTAGATCAGCAATTCTCAGCCTTTTATCATTTGCAGAACCCTTTAAAAGTGTGAAAAATCTGGAGGTACCCAAGTCTAAAATGTAGAAACCTGAGCCTGGGATGTGGCATACAACCGCCGTGATGAAATGAACTTCATATCAGAGGTCCCCCATCACATCAGAGACTCCCCTTCACATTATAGGTCCCCCATCACATCAGGGACTCCCCTTCACATTATTGGTTCCCCATCACATCAGGGACTCCCCTTCACATTATAGGTCCCCCATCACATCACAGCCCAACCTTCCCATCAGAGCACAACCCTCACATCAGAGGTCTCACTTCATATCAGAGGTCCCCCATCACATCAGGGACTCCCCTTCACATTATAGGTCCCCCATCACATCAGAGCCCAACCTTCACATCAGAGGTCCCCATCACATCAGAGCACAACCTTCACATCAGAGTTCCCCATTACATCAGAGATCCAACTTCACATCAGAGGTCCCGATCACATCAGAGCACAACCTTTACATAAGAGGTCCAACTTCACATCAGAGGTCCCCATCACATCAGGGCCCTCCCATAAGATTAGAGGCCCCCCATCACATAAAGGTTCCCCCTTCACATAAGGGTCCCCCTTCACATTAAAGGTCCCATATCACATCAGAGGTCCTCCATCACATCAGAGCACAACCTTTACATCAGCGTCCCCCCTTCATATGAGAGGTCCCCCATCACATCAGAGGTCTTCTATCACATGAGAGGTCCCCCATCATATCAGAGATCCCCCTTCACATCAGAGATCTTCTATCACATGAGAGGTCTCCCATCATATCAGCTATCCCCCTTCACATCAGAGGTCCCCTGTCACATCAGCATACAACTTTTACATCAGAGTTCCCCCATTACATCAGGGGTTCCCTTCACATCAGAGGTCCCTCGTCATGTCAGAGGCACATACAGTCAGGTCCATAAATATTGGGACATCGACACAATTCTAACATTTTTGGCTCTATACACCACCACAATGGATTTGAAATGAAAAGAACAAGATGTGCTTTAACTGCAGACTGTCTGCTTTAATTTGAGGGTATTTACATCCAAATCAGGTGAATGGTGTAGGAATTACAACAGTTTGCATATGTGTCTTCCACTTGTTAAGGGACCAAAAGTAATGGGACAATTGGCTTCTCAGCTGTTCCATGGCCAGGTGTGTGTTATTCCATCATTATCCCAATTACAATGAGCAGATAAAAGGTCCAAAAAACACCCTTCACAACAGTTGGCCAGATCAAGAACACTCTCCAGGAGGTAGGTGTCTGTGTGTCATAGTCAACAAACAAGAGAAGACTTCACCAGAGTGAATACAGAGGGTTCACCACAAGATGGAAACCATTGGTGAGCCTCAAAAACAGGAAGGCCAGATTAGAGTTTGCCAAACGACATCTAAAAAAGCCTTCACAGTTCTGGAACAACATCCTATGGACAGATGAGGCCAAGATCAACTTTTACCAGAGTGATGGGAAGAGAAGAGTATGGAGAAGGAAAGGAACTGCTCATGATCCTAAGCATACCACCTCATCAGTGAAGCATGGTGGTGGTAGTGTCATGGCGTGGGCATGTATGGCTGCCAATGGAACTGGTTCTCTTGTATTTATTGATGATGTGACTGCTGACAAAAGCAGCAGGATGAATTCTGAAGTGTTTCGGGAATATTATCTGCTCATATTCAGCCAAATGCTTCACAACTCATTGGACGCCGCTTCACAGTGCAGATGGACAATGACCCAAAGCAGACTGCAAAAGCAACCAAAGAGTTTTTTAAGGGAAAGAAGTGGAATGTTATGCAATGGCCAAGTCAATCACCTGACCTGAATCCGATTGAGCATGCATTTCACTTGCTGAAGACAAAACTGAAGGGAAAATGCCCCAAGAACAAGCAGGAACTGAAGACAGTTGCAGTAGAGGCCTGGCAGAGCATCACCAGGGATGAAACCCAGCGTCTGGTGATGTCTATGCGTTCCACACTTCAGGCTGTAATTGACTGCAAAGGAGTTTCAACCAAGTATTAAAAAGTGAAAGTTTGTCTTATGATTATTATTCTGTCCCATTACTTTTGGTCCCTTAACAAGTGGGAGGCACATATGCAAACTGTTGTAATTCCTACACCGTTCACCTGATTTGGATGTAAATACCCTCAAATTAAAGCTGACAGTCTACATTTAAAGCACATCTTGTTCATTTCGTTTCAAATCCATTGTGATGGTGTATAGAGCCAAAAATGTTAGAATTGTGTCGATGTCCCAATATTGATGGACCTGACTGTATTTTAGATCAGTAAACTGAGTGTAAATTTTCATATTTGGACCCCCTTCCCTTTATTACCTTTATAGGGCTTCACACATGACTGTCCATCTCCAGAGGCGCAGCATTTCTCTCCCATCTTGCAGTCTGAATCCCGGCTGCAGTTTACAGAATGACATTGGAGGGAGCCGGATTGACCGCGAACATTCCTAGGACAAGTCCCCTCCGGCTCTGCAGGAGGAATTAAACAGTGAAAACCATCAGTAAATGACTTGCAGAGAGAAGGTAAGCAGCGAAAATCCTTTATATAAACCGTAGCGCTCTGGGAATCCTTGATCACACATTTAATATTTATTTGTAAAGTAAGTATCATTTATAGCTAGATAGAACAAAAAAAGATATAAAATGTTCATGTAAAAATATTTTTTTAATGTCCACTGTAAATACTTTATTAAAATAGGCTTTAAAATAAGTGGTACCTGGTGCCGGGTCCCAGCAGGTCCTCCCACATATATTGCAGCACTTCTGTGTCCCGGGGCAGTCACTGTCACTGGTACAGTTATAGATGGGATCTGGATGGCACTTGGCTTTTATGTCCGGGCATCGTCCGGCTCTGACTGGAGAGAGGACAGAGTGGGTGGTCAGTGAAGGATCTCTATGTTAGGGGTATTAGAGGGTGCACAGGGCTTTACCTCTGTCCGGGGTCACACACGCCAGGCCGCAGTTGGAGCAGCAGCATTTCTTGGAGTCGCTACACTGGCTGTCATTGTGACACTGGGCTGGACCGGGTCTGGCATAGAGACAGATGGCAGGATTGAAGGCCGGACATACAGGAATCAGATCTGGAGGTGGAGGTGGTGATGTAAGATATCAGATTCCAGAAATAGTTACAAACTTAGATCAGCGATTCTCAGCCTTTTATCATTTGCAGAACCCTTTAAAAGTGTGAAAAATCTGGAGTCACCCCAGTCTAAAATGTAGAGACCTGAGCCTGGGATGTGGCATACAACCAACGTGATGAAATGAACTTCATATCAGAGGTCCCCCATCACATCAGGGACTCCCCTTCACATTATAGGTCCCTCATCACATCAGGGACTCTCCTTCACATTATATCAGAGCCCAACATTCACATCAGAAGTCACATTAGAGGTACCCCATCACATTAGAGGAACACCATCACATTAGTGGTCCCCCATCACATGAGTGGTCCCCCATCATATCAGAGGTTTCCCATTACATCAGAGGCCCTCCATTGCATTAGGGCTCCCCATCAGATTAGAGGTCCCCCATCACATCAAGAGGCCCCACCATCACAAGAGAGCTCCCCCTTCACATCAGGGTCCCACATCGCATTAGAGGTCCTCCATCACATCAGAGCACAACCTTTACATCAGAGTTTCTCCTTCATATGAAAGGTCCCCCCATCACATCAGAGGTTTCCCATCACATCAGACTCCCCCCATCACATCAGAGGTCCCGCATCACATCAGTGGCCCTCCATCACATCAGGGGTCCCCTATTACATAAGAGGTCTGCCTTCACATCAGAGGTCCCCCAACACATCAGAGGTCCCCCAACACATCAGTGGTCCCCCAACACATCAGAGTTTCCTCATCACATCTGAGGTCCACCATCATATCAGAGATCCCCCTTCACATCAGAGATCCCCCTTCACATCAGAGATCTTCTATCACATGAGAGGTCTCCCATCATATCAGCATACAACTTTTACATCAGAGTTCCCCCTTCACATCAGAGGTCCCCTATCACATCAGCATACAACTTTTACATCAGAGTTCCCCCATTACATCAGGGTTTCCCTTCACATCAGAGGTCCCTCGTCATGTCAGAGGCACATACAGTCAGGTCCATAAATATTGGGACATCGACACAATTCTAACATTTTTGGCTCTATACATCACCACAATGGATTTGAAATGAAACAAACAAAATGTGCTTTAACTGCAGACTGTCGGCTTTAATTTGAGGGTATTTACATCCAAATCAGGTGAACAGTGTAGGAATTACAACAGTTTACATATGTGCCTCCCACTTGTTAAGGGACCAAAAGTAATGGGACAATTGGCTTTTCAGCTGTTCCATGGC
Source organism: Staurois parvus (assembly GCF_062004578.1). NCBI lineage: Eukaryota > Metazoa > Chordata > Amphibia > Anura > Ranidae > Staurois > Staurois parvus. The sequence continues at coordinate 2,112,438 of NW_028319977.1, forward strand.
CAGGTGTGTGTTATTCCATCATTATCCCAATTACAATGAGCAGATAAAAGGTCCAGAAAACACCCTTCACAACAGTTGGCCAGATCTAGAACACTCTCCAGGAGGTAGGTGTATGTGTGTCAAAGTCAACAATCAAGAGAAGACTTCACCAGAGTGAATACAGAGGGTTCACCACAAGATGTAAACCATTGGCGAGCCTCAAAAACAGGAAGATTTGAGTTTGCCAAACGACATCTAAAAAAGCCTTCTCAGTTCTGGAACAACATCCTATGGACAGATGAGACCAAGATCAACTTGTACCAGAGTGATGGGAAGAGAAGAGTATGGAGAAGGAAAGGAACTGCTCATGATCCTAAGCATACCACCTCATCAGTGAAGCATGGTGGTGGTAGTGTCATGGCGTGGGCATGTATGGCTGCCAATGGAACTGGTTCTCTTGTATTTATTGATGATGTGACTGCTGACAAAAGCAGCAGGATGAATCCTGAAGTGTTTCGGGCAATATTATCTGCTCATATTCAGCCAAATGCTTCAGAACTCATTGGACGCTTCACAGTGCAGATGGGCAATGACCCAAAGCAGACTGCAAAAGCAGCCAAAGAGTTTTTTATGGGAAAGAAGTGGAATGTTATGCAATAGCCAAGTCAATCACCTGACCTGAATCCGATTGAGCATGCATTTCACTTGCTGAAGACAAAACTGAAGGGAAAATGCCCCAAGAACAAGCAGGAACTGAAGACAGTTGCAGTAGAGGCCTGGCAGAGCATCACCAGGGATGAAACCCAGCGTCTGGTGATGTCTATGCGTTCCAGACTTCAGGCTGTAATTGACTGCAAAGGATTTGCAACCAAGTATTAAAAAGTGAAAGTTTGATTTATGATTATTATTCTGTCCTATTACTTTTGGTCCCTTAACAAGTGGGAGGTCCCTTAACAAGTGGGAGGCACATATGCAAACTGTTGTAATTCCTACACCGTTCACCTGATTTGGATGTAAATACCCTCAAATTAAAGCTGACAGTCTGCAGTTAAAGCACATCTTGTTCATTTCGTTTCAAATCCATTGTGGTGGTGTATAGAGCCAAAAATGTTAGAATTGTGTCGATGTCCCAATATTTATGGACCTGACTGTATTATAGATCAGTAAACTGAGTGTAAATTTTCATATTTGGACCCCCATCCCTTTATTACCTTTATAGGGCTTCACACATGACTGTCCATCTCCAGAGGCGCAGCATTTCTCTCCCATCTTGCAGTCTGAATCCCGGCTGCAGTTTACAGAATGACATTGGAGGGAGTCGGATTGACCGCCAACATTCCTAGGACAAGTCCCCTCCGGCTCTGCAGGAGGAATTAAACAGTGAAAACCATCAGTAAATGACTTGTAAAGAGAAGGTAAGCAGCAAAAATCCCCCTCCGCTGTGCTTTCTCTTTATATAAACATTGGTGCTCTGGGAATCCTTGATCAAGTATTTTATATTTATTTGTAAAGCAAAGATAATGTATAGATAATACACCGAAAAAAGATATCAAATGTTATTGTAAAAATATATATTTCTTTTAATGTCCACTGTAAATACTTTCTTAAAATAGGCTTTGAAAAAAGTGGTACCTGGTGCCGGGTCCCTGCAGGTCCTCCCACATATATTGCAGCACTTCTGTGTCCCGGGGCAGTCACTGTCACTGGTACAGTTATAGATGGGATCTGGATGGCACTTGGCTTTTATGTCCGGGCATCGTCCGGCTCTGACTGGAGAGAGGACAGAGTGGGTGGTCAGTGAAGGATCTCTATGTTAGGGGTATTAGAGGGTGCACAGGGCTTTACCTCTGTCCGGGGTCACACACGCCAGGCCGCAGTTGGAGCAGCAGCATTTCTTGGAGTCGCTACACTGGCTGTCATTGTGACACTGGGCTGGACCGGGTCTGGCATAGAGACAGATGGCAGGATTGAAGGCCGGACATACAGGAATCAGATCTGGAGGTGGAGGTGGTGATGTAAGATATCACATTCCAGAAATAGTTACAAACTTAGATCAGCAATTCTCAGCCTTTTATCATTTGCAGAACCCTTTAAAAGTGTGAAAAATCTGGAGTCACCCCAGTCTAAAATGTAGAAACCTGGGCCTGGGATGTGGCATACAACCAACGTGATGAAATGAACTTTATATCAGAGATCCCCCATCACATCAGGGACTCCCCTTCACATTATAGGTCCCCCATCACATCAGGGACTCCCCTTCCCATTATAGGTTCCCCATCATATCAGGGACTCCCCTTCACATTATAGGTCCCCATCACATCACAGCCCAACATTCACATCAGAGCCCAACATTTACATCAGAGGTCCCCAGTCACATCAGAGGTCCTCATCATATCAGAGGTCCCCATCACATCAGAGCACACCCTTTACATGAGAGGTCCAACTTCACATCAGAGGTTTCCCATCACATCAGACTCCCCCCATCACATCAGAGGTCCCCATCACATCAGAGGTACCCCATCACATTAGAGGAACACCATCACATTAGAGGTCCCCCATCACATGAGTGGTCCCCCATCATATCAGTGGTTTCCCATTACATCAGAGGCCCTCCATTGCATCAGGGCTCCCCATCAGATTAGAGGTCCCCCATCACATCAAGAGGCCCCCCCATCACAAGAGAGGTCCCCCATCGCAGTAGAGGTCCTCCATCACATCAGAGCACAACCTTTACATCAGAGTTCCCCCTTCATATGAGAGGTCCTCCCATCACATCAGAGGTTTCCCATCACATCAGACTCCCCCCATCACATCAGAGGTCCCGCATCACATCAGTGGCCCTCCATCACAACAGGGGTCCCCTATTACATAAGAGGTCCGCCTTCACATCAGAGTTCCCTCAAAACATCAGAGGTCTCCCAACACATCAGAGGTCCCCCAAAACATCAGAGGTCCCTCATCACATCTGAGGTCCACCATCATATCAGAGATCCCCCTTCACATCAAAGGCCCCCCAACAAATCAGAGGTCTTCTATCACATGAGAGGTCCCCCATCATATCAGAGATCCCCCTTCACATCAGAGGTCCCCTATCACATCAGCATACAACTTTTACATCAGAGTTCCCCCATTACATCAGGGGTCCCCTTCACATCAGAGGTCCCTCGTCATGTCAGAGGCACATACAGTCAGGTCCATAAATATTGGGACATCGACATAATTCTAACATTTTTGGCTCTATACACCACCAGAATGGATTTGAAATGAAACAAACAAGATGTGCTTTAACTGCAGACTGTCAGCTTTAATTTGAGGGTATTTACATCCAAATCTGGTGAACGGTGTAGGAATTACAACAGTTTGCATATGTGCCTCCCACTTGTTAAGGGACCAAAAGTAATGGGACAATTGGCTTCTCAGCTGTTCCATGGCCAGGTGTGTGTTATTCCCTCATTATCCCAATTTCAATGAGCAGATAAAAGATCCAGAGTTCATTTCAAGTGTGCTATTTGCATTTGGAATCTGTTGCTGTCAACTCTCAAGATGAGATCCAAAGAGCTGTCACTATCAGTGAAGCAAGCCATCATTAGGCTGAAAAAACAAAACAAACCCATCAGAGAGATAGCAAAAACATTAGGCATGGCCAAAACAACTGTTTGGAACATTCTTAAAAAGAAGGAACGCATCGGTGAGCTCAGCAACACCAAAAGACCCGGAAGACCACGGAAAACAACTGTGGTTGATGACCAAAGAATTCTTTCCCTGGTGAAGAAAACACCCTTCACAACAGTTGGCCAGATCAAGAACACTCTCCAGGAGGTAGGTGTATGTGTGTCAAAGTCAACAATCAAGAGAAGACTTCACCAGAGTGAATACAGAGGATTCACCGCAAGATGTAAACCATTGGTGAGCCTCAAAAACAGGAAGGCCAGATTAGAGTTTGCCAAACGACATCTAAAAAAGCCTTCACAGTTCTGGAACAACATCCTATGGACAGATGAGACCAAGATCAACTTGTACCAGAGTGATGGGAAGAGAAGAGTATGGAGAAGGAAAGGAACTGCTCATGATCCTAAGCATACCACCTCATCAGTGAAGCATGGTGGTGGTAGTGTCATGGCGTGGGCATGTATGGCTGCCAATGGAACTGGTTCTCTTGTATTTATTGATGATGTGACTGCTGACAAAAGCAGCAGGATGAATTCTGAAGTGTTTCGGGAATATTATCTGCTCATATTCAGCCAAATGCTTCACAACTCATTAGACGCCGCTTCACAGTGCAGATGGACAATGACCCAAAGCAGACTGCAAAAGCAACCAAAGAGTTTTTTAAGGGAAAGAAGTGGAATGTTCTGCAATGGCCAAGTCAATCACCTGACCTGAATCCGATTGAGCATGCATTTCACTTGCTGAAGACAAAACTGAAGGGAAAATGCCCCAAGAACAAGCAGGAACTGAAGACAGTTGCAGTAGAGGCCTGGCAGAGCATCACCAGGGATGAAACCCAGCGTCTGGTGATGTCTATGCGTTCCAGACTTCAGGCTGTAATTGACCGCAAAGAATTTGCAACCAATTATTAAAAAGTGAAAGTTTGATTTATGATTATTATTCTGTCCCATTGCTTTTGGTCCCTTAACAAGTGGGAGGCACATATGCAAACTGTTGTAATTCCTACACCGTTCACCTGATTTGGATGTAAATACCCTCAAATTAAAGCTGACACTCTGCAGTTAAAGCACATCTTGTTTGTTTCATTTCAAATCCACTGTGGTGGTGTATAGAGCCAAAAATGTTAGAATTGTGTCGATGTCCCAATATTTATGGTCCTGACTGTATTTTAGATCAGTAAACTGAGTGTAAATTTTCATATTTGGACCCCCATCCCTTTATTACCTGTAAAGGGCTTCACACATGACTGTCTATCTCCAGAGGCGCAGCATTTCTCTCCCATCTTGCAGTCTGAATCCCGGCTGCAGTTTATAGAGCGACACTGGAGGGAGCCGAATTGACCGCCAATATTCCTGGGACAAGTCCCCTCCGGCTCTGCAGGAGGAATTAAACAGTGAAAACCATCAGTAAATGACTTGTAGAGAGAAGGTAAGCAGCGAAAATCACCCTCCGCTGTGCTTTCTCTTTATATAAACATTGGTGCTCTGGGAATCCTTGATCAAGTATTTTATATTTATTTGTAAAGCAAAGATAATGTATAGATAATACACCGAAAAAAGATATCAAATGTTATTGTAAAAATATATATCTCTTTTAATGTCCACTGTAAATATTTTATTAAAATAGGCTTTGAAAAAAGTGGTACCTGGTGCCGGGTCCCAGCAGGTCCTCCCACATATATTGCAGCACTTCTGTGTCCCGGGGCAGTCACTGTCACTGGTACAGTTATAGATGGGATCTGGATGGCACTTGGCTTTTATGTCCGGGCATCGTCCGGCTCTGACTGGAGAGAGGACAGAGTGGGTGGTCAGTGAAGGATCTCTATGTTAGGGGTATTAGAGGGTGCACAGGGCTTTACCTCTGTCCGGGGTCACACACGCCAGGCCGCAGTTGGAGCAGCAGCATTTCTTGGAGTCGCTACACTGGCTGTCATTGTGACACTGGGCTGGAACGGGTCTGGCATTGAGACAGATGGCAGGATTGAAGGCCGGACATACAGGAATCAGATCTGGAGGTGGAGGTGGTGATGTAAGATATCAGATTCCAGAAATAGTTACAAACTTAGATCAGCAATTCTCAGCCTTTTTTTTAGTCACTGCACCCCTAAAAGTATGCAAAACCTGGAGGTACCCCAGTCTAAAAAAAATAGAAAAGAAACCTGAGCCTGGGATGAGGCACACAACCGTCTTGATGAATTTATCTTCAAATCAGAGGTCCCCCTTCCCATCTTAGGCCCTCCATCACATCTGGGGCCTACATCACACCAGAGACCAACACATTAAAGAACCACTTTTACATCAAAATCCCCCCATTCACATGAGTTTTCCCATCACATAACAGCCCCACTTCTTCACATCAGTGGTCCTCCGTCACATTAGATTCCCCCCATCGCATCAGAGGTTCCCTGTGTGCATATAATTTTGCCACAAGCCTGCAGCCTAGGGCAGGGATCGGAGTGCTGTTAATCCAGGTGATGAGAAGTGGAGTTGCCTCAGGCAAACCAGGAAGAAAACTGACACCTGAACAGCAGGACCAACGTGCCTGTTTGATTGGGATTGGTTAAAGGACACTGCTGACATTAACCTGTTGCAGCTATGAGAGACTGAGCATATAGGAACTAGCCACCTAGCCAGGAGCATTATTTACTGCATGCAGACTTTACTGATACTGTACTCATGTGCACCACCATAAAGATTGGGCCCCAACACTAGCTGACTAAAGAATTAGGGCTAAGAACTGCTCACTCAGATAGCTGCTTCACAAGGACTTTGCCTTTTGTCCAGAGTAAGAGGCAGACCTAGACTGGGACAAAAAATAGGCACGGGCATTTTAGATTGAGCAGCCAATTTTTCCAGGGGAGGGGGAGTAAGGGCATTCGCAGGGGAGGTTGGTGACAGAATATTCACAGAGTCAGATTTTTGCACTGTAATGTAAAAGGGCACTGTATTATAAAGGGGACTGCACTTTGAAGGGGCCCTGTACTGATTACAGAGCCCCTTTACAGTGCAGTCTCCCTAGAAATCACAGCTTCCCCCCATCACAGTGCCCCTTGCAGCCAAGCCCCCCCCCCATTTTTTTCTCTAATCCCAGTGCCCCCTATATTTTCAGCAAAGAGATGGACCAATGCAGAAAAGAGACATCCTAAACCAGCAAAGAGACATCCCCCATACAGCAAAGGGACAGCCCAAGCCAGCAAAGAGACATCCCCATATAGCAAAAAGACAGCCCAATCCAACAAAGAGACATCCCCATCCAGCAGAGAGACAGCCCAATCCAGCAAAGAGACATCCCCATATAGCAAGGAGACAACCCAATCCAGCAAAGAGACAGCTGGTTACCTTCCGCTATGCGGCCCGGTCATCAACAGGCCGCTTTTCTCAGGACATGGCCAACCGGGCAAACGCTTAGTGCGCCCTATGGCCAGTTCGGGCCTGGTAAGAGGTACCACTTTTAGTGAGTCTTAAATTTCATTGTTGCTATTCATATAAAGTGTGCAGTAAAGTTAATGTAGCCTGCTGTTTACAGAGGAGTTATCGCAGTATTGATATCACTGTTACTGTTTTCTAATGCCATTGCTTATAGCTGGGCTTGTGGATTACCAGATTTACTCTAATCTAGGTGCCTAAAACTCTATTCTATGCTGCTATAGCCTGGTGAACATATTGTCTGGTGGGCTGTGACTGACTATGTGACTGCTCTGTAGAGCCATCCAAAGCAGTGTGCAGGAGCTAATAGGGGAGAGAACTATTTTGTTTACAAACAGTTCTCCCCCCCGTTGGAGATACTCGGCAATCACTGGGCGCCGGCGAGTAATCACCAACCGGGACCCGGTGATTGACAGCTGCGGCCGCGCACAGGTAGGGGACGCAGCAAGCATTAGAGGTGCATCAGATTGTGGTGGGTGAATGGGGCAGTGGAGGAGGCAACATAAGTTTAGAGCAGAGGATATGCTGGCTACTGAGTAAACCAGTTACATTGACCTAAATGGGTTAATTTTTGGGAGAAACGCCAGGTCACAGGGCTGTCAGAGATGTGTAAATCTCAGGACTGATCAAACAGAAAACTCTTTTGGCAGGTAAATGATAGGTATTTGTTCTGTGTACTTGGCTGCTTTCCCAGATATCTGCTGGATATGGGCTGACCTGGTCTATTTGCAACGTAGGTTTCCTGAGCATGCTATGTTGGATTCCTTTTGGAGGTATTCTGTGGCTGGATGATATTAATGGTAGCCACATGATTGAGACTTATTGTACAGCCTGTTCAGGCTCTTTCCTTGGAGGAGATTGTGAAGGGCGGTAATCCTGATTTTCTCAAGATGGTGAGAGAGTTTGGAGATAATGAATTTATTGGGTGCATTACGTGGCATTAGCTGCCAAGTCCATCTTTGTATTTTAGTAGGCTATAGCCTACCTGGAGGATTCCCTATATTGTAGGGCTTTATTGCTCTATATTGCTGGAGGTGAGACATTTATTCAATCCTTGTGGTACGGGCAAAGTAAATGGTTTATATAGTGATAGACAAATGGAGTGGTGCTACATCCACTGCAGAATATATCATCAGCTCTATGGCTCAAAGCCTGGTGCTCAGGCTGAACAGTCTCATGGGAACCTTGCACAATATAAGACTATCATTGACTGGATGGAGCTATAAATATCGGCAAGGAATTGTCATTTATTAAACAAAGTAGAATACAGTCAAAAAAGCCAACGTGTTTCATCTACTTTTACCCTTAGGGTGGCTCCACTCAGCCTCTGGAGATCGTAACCTTGTTGCAGGCTTAAACAATAGACCTTGCCTCTTGGTCAGTTTTCTGTGATGGCATGCAGGAATGTTCTACATGCCTCGATTCCAGGCTACCTACTCGATTGCAGAACAACCCTCTTTTTTATGTTTGACAATTGTTTCCATTCCTTTTTTTTATTATTTAGTCCACTTGAATATCTATGTCTAGCTATACTAACTATACTAGACTCTGAGTCATAACTTTGGAGGGCTCTTTGAGGCGCAATTTTTCTTTTTCTATGTTAGTCTCGGAATGGTCCCTCAAGGGATCCACCATCCATTCATCTCTTTGGGGCACTAGCTCCAAGCCACCCAATACCAGATATGTTTGAGGGATGCTATTTTATTACTTTACTTTGAACCACACCATTGATCTATGTTAGCCTTTCTCAACCAGGGTGCCTTGAGGTTTCTTCAGGGGTGTCTTGACAAACTCTCTAAAAATTGCCCAAAACATTCATACAAACCAACCTCTGGAGATTGTAAAATTGTTGCAGGCTTAAACAATAGACCTTGCCTCTTAGTCAATTTTCTGTGATGGCATGCAGGAATGTTCTACATACCTCGATTCCAGGCTGCCTACTCGATTGCAGATCAACCCTCTTGTTCATGTCTGACAATTGTTTCCGTTCCTTTTTTTTTTATTTAGTCCACTTGAATATCTATGTCTAGCTATACTAGACTCTGAGTTATAACTTGGGAGGGCTCCTTGGGGCACAATTTTTCTTTTTCTATGTTAGTCTCGGAATGGTGCCTCAAGGGATCCACCATCCATGCATGTCTTTGGGGCACTAGCTCCAAGGCACCCAATAACAGATATTTTTGAGGGACTCTATTTTATTACTTTACTTTGAACTACACTATTAATCTATGTCAGCCTTTCTCAACCAGGGTGCCCAGGCATCCTGGGGTGTCTTGAGGTTTCTTCAGGGGTGCCTTGACAAAATCTCTGAAAATTGCCCAAAAAATTTATACAAACCAGCCTCTGGAGATTGTAAAATTGTTGCAGGCTTAAACAATAGACCTCGCCTCTTAATCAATTTTCTGTGATGGCATGCAGGAATGTTCTACATACCTGGATTCCAGGCTGCCTACTCCATTGCAGATCAACCCTCTTTTCCATGTTTGACAAGTGTTTCCCAATAGTTATACAATGCCTCCACTGTGATGAAACAAGGACCTATATGCCTGTCCAGACCTCAGTAAAGGAACGCAGAATGGCATCATTACCCATTTTTTTTAGCGCTTTTTTTCCCCCAAAACTAAAAATATATTGTTTTGGTAAAAAAAAAAAACTTCCAAAAATGCTGGTTTGTGGCGTTTTGATGCGTTTTTCAGCATTTTTACAGCTAAAAAACTCCGCTAGAAACCCACCAGTTCTGGGTTTTTTTTCCAGCCAAAAAACGTTGCTGCCAAAAAAACGTTGATTCCAGTCTATGTGTGCATGGACACATAGGATAACATACTGGGGGTTTACTAGCTGTAGAAAAAAACATCAAAAGCCAAAAACAGTTTCTGTAAAATCATCCCGTGAGCATGAAAACCTAAGGCCTCATGCACACTGGACGTTATAAAAATGCCAGTAGCATTAGCTGTAGAATGCTGCAATAAAAGTTTTTTTAACTTTTTGCATTAGCTTTTTTCAGCGTTTTTTGGTGTTTTTCAGCATTTGTGGTTTTTTTTAGCAGTTATACTCTCACAAAATCTCCAGGCTCAAAAACACTCATAAATGCCGGATAGCCGCATTTTTACAGCTGAACAACTCCTCTTGAAACCCGCTAGTTCTGGGGGGGTTTTCCAGCCAGAAAACGCTGATTAAAGCCTATCTGTGCATGGACACATAGGATAACATGCTGGTGGGTTTACTGGCTGTAGAAAAAAACATCAGAAGCCAAAAACAACCGCTGTAAAAATGTCCAGTGTGCATGAGGACTAAAAAAGGTGAAGGATTATTACTTGTGTGCTGGTTGTTATAGTTCGTATTAGGAGACCTTTGGCCCCCACTGTGTGTTTTCAGTGCTAGTCCATCTGGTACATGGAGTTAACATGATCTGTGGAGTATCTTGGTCTGACTCCATGCTGCAGCCCACATGCCAAATCCAAAGAAGAATACTCCTTACACTGGCAGTCAGGGGGAAGAATGCTCCTAACATTAGGGGGTCAATAAGAACAATGATCCTTACATTGGGGTCAATGAGAACAATGCTCCTTACATTGGTGATCAGTGGGAAGAATGTCGCTTACATTGGTGATCAGTGGGAAGCATGTCCCTTACATTGGTGATCAGTGGGAAGAATGTTCCTTACATTGGTGATCAGTGGGAAGAATGTTCCTTACATTAGTGATCAGTGGGAAGAATGTCCCTTACATTGGTGATCAGTGGGAAGAATGTCGCTTACATTGGTGATCAGTGGGAAGAATGTTCCTTACATTGGTGATCAGAGGGAAGAATGTTCCTTACATTGGTGATCAGTGGGAAGAATGTCGCTTACATTGGTGATCAGTGGGAAGAATGTTCCTTACATTAGTGATCAGAGGGAAGAATGTTCCTTACATTGGTGATCAGTGGGAAGAATGTCCCTTACATTGGTGATCAGTGGGAAGAATGTCGCTTACATTGGTGATCAGTGGGAAGAATGTCCACTACATTGGTGATCAGTGGGAAGAATGTTCCTTACATTGGTGAACAGTGGGAATAATGCTCCTTACATTGGTGGTCAGTGGGAAGAATGCTCCTTACATTGGTGATCAGTGGGAAGAATGTCCCTTACATTGGTGATCAGTGGGAAGAATGTCGCTTACATTGGTGATCAGTGGGAAGAATGTCCACTACATTGGTGATCAGTGGGAAGAATGTCCACCACATTGGTGGTCAGTGGGAAGAATGTCCACTACATTGGTGGTTAGTGGAAATAATGCTTCTTACATTGGGGGTCAATGAGAAAAATGCTCCTTAGATTGGTAGCCAGTGGGAAGAATGCTCTTTACATTGGTGTTCAATGGGAAGAATGCTCTTTACATTGGTGTTCAATGGGAAGAATTCTCCTTACATTGGTGATCAATGGGAAGAATTCTCCTTACATTGGTGATCAGTGGGAAGAATGTCCCTTACATTGGTGATCAGTGGGAAGAAGGTTCCTACATTGGTGATCAGTGAGAAGAATGCTCCTTATGGTGGTGATCAATGGGAAGAATGCTCCTTACATTGGTGATCAGTGGGAAGAATGTCGCTTACATTGGTGATCAGTGGGAAGAATGTTCCTTACATTGGTGATCAGAGGGAAGAATGTTCCTTACATTGGTGATCAGTGGGAAGAATGTCGCTTACATTGGTGATCAGTGGGAAGAATGTTCCTTACATTAGTGATCAGAGGGAAGAATGTTCCTTACATTGGTGATCAGTGGGAAGAATGTCCCTTACATTGGTGATCAGTGGGAAGAATGTCGCTTACATTGGTGATCAGTGGGAAGAATGTTCCTTACATTGGTGATCAGTGGGAAGAATGTTCCTTACATTAGTGATCAGTGGGAAGAATGTCCCTTACATTGGTGATCAGTGGGAAGAATGTCGCTTACATTGGTGATCAGTGGGAAGAATGTTCCTTACATTGGTGATCAGAGGGAAGAATGTTCCTTACATTGGTGATCAGTGGGAAGAATGTCGCTTACATTGGTGATCAGTGGGAAGAATGTTCCTTACATTAGTGATCAGAGGGAAGAATGTTCCTTACATTGGTGATCAGTGGGAAGAATGTCCCTTACATTGGTGATCAGTGGGAAGAATGTCGCTTACATTGGTGATCAGTGGGAAGAATGTCCACTACATTGGTGATCAGTGGGAAGAATGTTCTTTACATTGGTGAACAGTGGGAATAATGCTCCTTACATTGGTGGTCAGTGGGAAGAATGCTCCTTACATTGGTGATCAGTGGGAAGAATGTCCCTTACATTGGTGATCAGTGGGAAGAATGTCGCTTACATTGGTGATCAGTGGGAAGAATGTCCACTACATTGGTGATCAGTGGGAAGAATGTCCACCACATTGGTGGTCAGTGGGAAGAATGTCCACTACATTGGTGGTTAGTGGAAATAATGCTTCTTACATTGGGGGTCAATGAGAAAAATGCTCCTTAGATTGGTAGCCAGTGGGAAGAATGCTCTTTACATTGGTGTTCAATGGGAAGAATGCTCTTTACATTGGTGTTCAATGGGAAGAATTCTCCTTACATTGGTGATCAATGGGAAGAATTCTCCTTACATTGGTGATCAGTGGGAAGAATGTCCCTTACATTGGTGATCAGTGGGAAGAAGGTTCCTACATTGGTGATCAGTGAGAAGAATGCTCCTTATGGTGGTGATCAATGGGAAGAATGCTCCTTACATTGGTGATCAGTGGGAAGAATGTCGCTTACATTGGTGATCAGTGGGAAGAATGTTCCTTACATTGGTGATCAGAGGGAAGAATGTTCCTTACATTGGTGATCAGTGGGAAGAATGTCGCTTACATTGGTGATCAGTGGGAAGAATGTTCCTTACATTAGTGATCAGAGGGAAGAATGTTCCTTACATTGGTGATCAGTGGGAAGAATGTCCCTTACATTGGTGATCAGTGGGAAGAATGTCGCTTACATTGGTGATCAGTGGGAAGAATGTCCACTACATTGGTGATCAGTGGGAAGAATGTTCCTTACATTGGTGAACAGTGGGAATAATGCTCCTTACATTGGTGGTCAGTGGGAAGAATGCTCCTTACATTGGTGATCAGTGGGAAGAATGTCCCTTACATTGGTGATCAGTGGGAAGAATGTCGCTTACATTGGTGATCAGTGGGAAGAATGTCCACTACATTGGTGATCAGTGGGAAGAATGTCCACCACATTGGTGGTCAGTGGGAAGAATGTCCACTACATTGGTGGTTAGTGGAAATAATGCTTCTTACATTGGGGGTCAATGAGAAAAATGCTCCTTAGATTGGTAGCCAGTGGGAAGAATGCTCTTTACATTGGTGTTCAATGGGAAGAATGCTCTTTACATTGGTGTTCAATGGGAAGAATTCTCCTTACATTGGTGATCAATGGGAAGAATTCTCCTTACATTGGTGATCAGTGGGAAGAATGTCCCTTACATTGGTGATCAGTGGGAAGAAGGTTCCTACATTGGTGATCAGTGAGAAGAATGCTCCTTATGGTGGTGATCAATGGGAAGAATGCTCCTTACATTGGTGATCAGTGGGAAGAATGTTCCTTACATTGGTGATCAGTGGGAAGAATGTCCCTTACATTGGTGATCAGTGGGAAGAATGCTCCTTGCATTGGTGATCAGTGGGAAGAAGGTTCCTACATTGGTGATCAGTGAGAAGAATGCTCCTTATGGTGGTGATCAATGGGAAGAATGTTCCTTACATTGGTGATCAGTGGGAAGAATGCTCCTTACATTGGTGATCAGTGGGAAGAATGTTCCTTACATTGGTGATCAGTGGGAAGAATGTCCCTTACATTGGTGATCAGTGGAAAGAATGTTCCTTACATTGGTGATCAGTGGGAAGAAGGTTCCTACATTGGTGATCAGTGAGAAGAATGCTCCTTATGGTGGTGATCAATGGGAAGAATGCTCCTTACATTGGTGATCAGTGGGAAGAATGCTCCTTACATTGGTGGTCAGTGGGAAGAATGTCCCTTACATTGGTGATCAGTGGGAAAAATGTCCCTTACATTGGGGGTCAATGAGAAAAATGCTCCTTAGATTGGTAGCCAGTTGGAAGAATGCTCTTTACATTGGTGTTCAATGGGAAGAATGCTCTTTACATTGGTGTTCAATGGGAAGAATGCTCTTTACATTGGTGTTCAATGGGAAGAATTTTCCTTACATTGGTGATCAGTGGGAAGAATTTTCCTTACATTGGTGATCAGTGGGAAGAATGCTCCTTATGGTGGTGATCAATGGGAAGAATGCTCCTTACATTGGTGATCAGTGGGAAGAATGTTCCTTACGTTGATGATCAGTGGGAAGAATGCTCCTTACATTGGTGATCAGTGGGAAGAATGCTCCTTACATTGGTGATCAGTGGGAAGAATGCTCCTTACATTGGTGATCAGCAGGAAGAATGCCCCTTACATAGGTGATCAGTTGGAAGAATTATCCATACATTGGTGGTCAGCGAGAAGAATGTCCAATACATTGGTGGTCATTGGGAAGAATGCTCTTTATTTTGGTGATCAGTGGGAATAATGCCCCTTACATTGGTGATCAGTGGGAATAATGCCCCTTACATTGGTGATCAGTGAGAAGAATGCTCCTTATGGTGGTGATCAATGGGAAGAATGTTCCTTACATTGGTGATCAGTGGGAAGAATGCTCCTTACATTGGTGATCAGTGGGAAGAATGTTCCTTACATTGGTGATCAGTGGGAAGAATGTCCCTTACATTGGTGATCAGTGGAAAGAATGTTCCTTACATTGGTGATCAGTGGGAAGAAGGTTCCTACATTGGTGATCAGTGAGAAGAATGCTCCTTATGGTGGTGATCAATGGGAAGAATGCTCCTTACATTGGTGATCAGTGGGAAGAATGCTCCTTACATTGGTGGTCAGTGGGAAGAATGTCCCTTACATTGGTGATCAGTGGGAAAAATGTCCCTTACATTGGGGGTCAATGAGAAAAATGCTCCTTAGATTGGTAGCCAGTTGGAAGAATGCTCTTTACATTGGTGTTCAATGGGAAGAATGCTCTTTACATTGGTGTTCAATGGGAAGAATGCTCTTTACATTGGTGTTCAATGGGAAGAATTTTCCTTACATTGGTGATCAGTGGGAAGAATTTTCCTTACATTGGTGATCAGTGGGAAGAATGCTCCTTATGGTGGTGATCAATGGGAAGAATGCTCCTTACATTGGTGATCAGTGGGAAGAATGTTCCTTACGTTGATGATCAGTGGGAAGAATGCTCCTTACATTGGTGATCAGTGGGAAGAATGCTCCTTACATTGGTGATCAGTGGGAAGAATGCTCCTTACATTGGTGATCAGCAGGAAGAATGCCCCTTACATAGGTGATCAGTTGGAAGAATTATCCATACATTGGTGGTCAGCGAGAAGAATGTCCAATACATTGGTGGTCATTGGGAAGAATGCTCTTTATTTTGGTGATCAGTGGGAATAATGCCCCTTACATTGGTGATCAGTGGGAATAATGCCCCTTACATTGGTGATCAGTGTGAAAAATGCCCCTTACATTGGTGATCAGTGGGAATAATGTTCCTTACATTGGTGATCAGTGGGAAGAATGTTCCTTACATTGGTGATCATTAGCAGGAATGCTCCTTATATTGTTGGTCAGTGGGAAGAATGTCTCTTACATTGGTGGTCATTGGGAAGAATGTCCCTTACATTGGTGGTCATTGGGAAGAATGTCCCTTACATTGGTGGTCATTGGGAAGAATTTCCCTTACATTGGTGGTCAGTGGAAAGGATGTCCCTTACATTGATGGTCAGTGGCAAGAGTTCTCTTTATATTGGTGGTCAGTAGGAAGAATGTCCTAAACATTGGTGGTCAGTGAGAAGAATGTCCCTCACAGACAGCTCCCTATTGAGGAGTGTTAGTGCCAGAACTACACAGGTACCATTAGGCAGGAAGTCAGTCCACCACTGCTCACTACTCATAGACCACTTAACAACCTCTGGACGACCCCTGTGGTTCTATGGAACCGTGATGGAGAATGATTAAAAAAGAGCCCTAAAATATGCAACAAAAAACAGGTAAAATGTGAATTATTTTTAGATAAGGCCTCATGCACACGCGCCGTTTAATAGCTCCTGGGTCCTCAAGCGAAAAATCTCCGGGGGCCTTCCCATGCCTGGGGATCCACAGGTGCTGCATACAGCCTGCAATACAAGCGAACAGGTCTACATGGCAATACTTGTGCAAACATTGATCGCTTCTACATTGGCATTTCCCCTTGTATGCACATATGATGTATTTCCTGAAATGAGGCACCTATGAGATCAGATCAATATTCTGCAGACTCATAGAGCTCCTTGGCCGCAGGAAAGCTCTGGGGATGTTATGCTTGAGGACACAGGAGCCATTAAATGTCCATGCATGAAGCCTTGATGTTACAGTCATAACTTACTGAAGGCATGCTATAAACTATACAGTGCTGCCACTGACCTGAGGATGGGTATGGTGTCCCAGTACATACTGTACAGAGGATGAGAGCCAGAAGAATGGGGAGTCCAACCGAAGCCATGGTGTCTCTAGACCCAATGGTCAGCTCTTTTGATCAACAAGTGTAACAATGGTACAGCTGTGTGCAAAAATATATAACAACATCCTGTACCTGACACCTTCCCCCAGCGAACGCAGTGACACCATCCCAGGATTGCAGAACACCATGTAATGTCTGGAAACAGAGGCGATGAGGATGGCAATGTACCAAGTGGTTAACCCTTTCACTGCAGTGTTCAGGCCAAGTAAAGGCAGTTCACATACCTTTCCATGGAGCAACTTTTGTTCAATAGTTTGGAAGGTGATTTAAAATTGATCCCCACTATATACTATAATATAATATAATACTGTATATACTGTATGTGTTTAATATATTAATTAGCAGAAAAGTGGCCTTTGAACAGGATAAATACAAAAGTGTATGTTAATGCAAAGTTGGCAGCTGCAGAAGTGTACATCGTTGTAGTGTTGGAGAGTGCAAAATTGTGCATTTTGATGCCAAGCTCAGTAGTGCAAACTGATGTGGTATCCATTCAGTAGGTCACTTGGCAAA
Organism: Staurois parvus; assembly: GCF_062004578.1. Classification (NCBI taxonomy): domain Eukaryota; kingdom Metazoa; phylum Chordata; class Amphibia; order Anura; family Ranidae; genus Staurois; species Staurois parvus. Next base: position 2,129,644 of record NW_028319977.1, read on the forward strand.
TTTTTTGCCTTATGTATTGAATATTGTATCCTTACCTGGATATTATTTAAATCATTTTGCAGAGAGTAGTTCTTAAAGACCAAAACCAACAGTAAGACTTCATTCAAATGGGCAACTAGCTTCTCGTTGGCAAGAATCCTTGCTGATGGAGAAACTTTGGTCCCAGTTTTTTTTTTTTTTTTTGTTGGAGCTTCACAGTGTGGTGCTTAGTTGGTCTCCTGTGAACAAAAAATTGAGCCATTAAATCACAGCACACAAAAAAAGGCACAGAATAGGACCAACTGCCAAAAGGAAAGGTCTCAATTCCTAAACCCCCGTAGGGTGCATGGCTCCTGACAGGGGAAAGGCATACTATGGTTCACCTAGGCTGAAGCCAGGTGGACCCAATTCCATAGGGACCTACCAAAGCAGGTCCTTCAAATACTTAGTGAGGGCTTTCCCGAAGAGGTCCCCTGCACAAGCTGTGTGCAAACAGCTGCCCCATAGCAGCCCCATAGCCATACTTTTACCATGTACAAATCAATGGCTGGTGCGCCCCTGTTGTATGAGTAGTTGCATGCAAGTAGGTTTTCTGACCAGCCCAGGATGCAGACAGTTTGCTTCCAGGGCCATTGCTCTCTGGCTGTATAGCCATATGTCAGGGCAGGAGCTGTGGAACGGACAGGCAGGCCTAATGGCAGGGTCACGCACCGACTGACGACAACCACCACCCACAGACCGGAGTCCCTCAGGGCACGGAGTCTAAGTCCCAGGCTGCCCTTCACCAGGGCACCTGATGGTGGGGATGGACTTGACGCAGCCAGGGACCAGGTCGCGGCCCCCGAGACACCCCAGCTGCGGTAATGGCCGCTGCCAATGGCGTATAGCTGGTAGGAACCAGAAGACAATAGCGTAGTTGGGCAGGCCGGTTCGATAACAACAGGACAGACAGTACAGAACGGTAGATAAGAATAGTCTAGTCAAAAGCTGAGTCAGTCTCCAGGAGAGCCACGAGAGTAGAAACAGAGCTTGTTGCAAGACAAACATACAAGACACGAATGTAAAGGGCACGTGCGGACAACAGGCTTATATGTGATCAACCACACCCCTCTGGGGGATGGACCGCAGAGGCCTGAAGGCATAAAAGACTCCCACCATGCTCTGCAGAAATCCAAGATGGATGCCAGCACATGGAGTAGCATAACCTCTGGGAAAAGGTAGGACTTTGACACCATAGCACTGAGTGGTGGCAGTTGCTTATGACCTCAATCAGATGGCTGTACAGGGATCATACAGCGTGCAGAACCCATGTAAAACATTCCCAGAACCCAATTCTGCCTTGTACAGCCACCTATTCAGACGCACACTATCTGTACTTGGAGCCTACGGCAGTGCACATGTGGCTTTTTTACGCAACCCCTGGCACACATCGACATGCAACGTCCTTTTTGAATGCATTTTAATGGGTGGCATTACATGGGCTCAAGGCCCCTGCAAGTGGCAGTAGAGTTTAAATTCAAAATTTAAGAGGTAGCTCTCAGCTTAACTATACTTGGGGGTAATCCAAAGAGTATGAAAAGGAGGAGACTACCATAGAGATGAGACCAATAAATCTTTAATAAACACAACAGGGGGTCAAAAAAAAGACGGGGGCTTAAAACTCAACCTTTATTGGAGAAAATGGTGCTTATTCAGGTGACCCACTCAAGCACCATTTTCCGCAATGAAGGGGGAGTATTGGGCACCAGAGATGCATTGGCTTTTTTTCTTGTGACCTCCTGGACTCATATATCAATGGCCCTCTCAACCTTTTCACATTCTGTCTAAATACAGGGTAACACAACATATGTTATCACCAAATACAATAAGGAATGCAGCAAGCCACTTCTACTCATTGAGAAACAACACTGCATTCAAGCATTGAGATCAACTCAAGGAAGTAGAGTATGCTGCTCACTGCAGTTCTTGCAACCTAGGATTCAATGTGCACAGGGGTGAAACCCAGGGGGCCTGTCCAAGACTGTCAATGGGTCTTGTGGAAGACAGGAAGCGTGTCTGCTACAGTGCCCTTTAATGGAGGCAAAAAGAGGGGGGGGGGAAGAAGGGAACAGCATAGTTAGGTGACAGTAACTCAAATAACCACTCGTTACAACCAAAGTATGCAGAATACCATTTCTGAATGCACAACACATCGAACCTTGAAGCAGATGGGCTACAGCAGCAGAAGAGCACACCTGCTGCCACTCCTGTCAGCTAAGAACAGGATACAGAGGCTATACAGGATACAGAGGCTATAATTCACACAGGCTCACCAAAATAGGACAAGAGTGGAAAAACATTGCCTGGTCTGATGAGTCCAGTGCATTTCTCTCTGAAATTCTGAGGAAAATGGGTCGTTCCAGACATTGTTCAGAAGAACAGCGTACCTTGATTAAAAAGTTGAATGGAGAGGGGAAAACATATAAAGAAGTGCAGAAAATGATAGGCTGCTCAGCTAAAATGATCGCAAATGATTTAAAATGGCAACCAAAACCTGAAAGACGTGGAAGAAAGCGAAAAACTACCATTGGAATGGATAGAAGAATAGCCAAAATGGCAAGGACTCAGCCAACAATCAGCTCCAGGAAGATGAAAGAAGGTGTAAAGTTCCTGTGAGGACTGTTACAATTAGAAGACACCTATGTGAAGCCAAGCTATCTGCAAGAAGCCCCCGCAAAGTCCCACTGTTGAAAAAAAGACATGTGCTGAAGAGGTTACAATTTGCCAAAGAGCACATTGACTGGCCTAAAGAGAAATGGCGCAACATTTTGTGGACTGATGAAAGTAAGATTGTTCTTTTTGGGTCTAGTGGCCTGAGACAGTTTGTCAGACGACCCCCAAACACTGAATTCAAGCCACAGTACACTGTGAAGACAGTGAAGCATGGTGGTGCAAGCATCATGATATGGGGATGTTTCTCATACTACGGTGTTGGGCCTATTTATCACATACCAGGGATCATGGATCAGTTTGAATACATCAGAATACTTGAAGAGGTCATGCTGCATTATGCTGAAGAGGAAATGACCTTGAAATGGGTGTTCCAACAAGACAACGACCCCAAACACACCAGTAAACGTGCAACATCTTGGTTCCAGACCAACAAGATTGACGTTATGGAGTGGCCAGCCCAATCCCCGGATCTTAATCCAATAGAAAACTTGTGGGTTGACATCAAAAATGCAGTTTCTGAGGCAAAACCAAGAAATAGAGAAGAACTGTGGAATGTAGTCCAATCATCCTGGGCTGGAATACCTGATCACAGGGGCCAGAAGTTGGGTGACTCCATGCAACACAGATGTACAGCAGTTCTCAGAAACAGTGCGACTACAACCAAATATTCATGAAGTCATTCAAAGGAAAGCAAAATCTTCAAACATTTTTCAGTTTATATAGTGAATGTTTGAGTTTGTAAAGAAGAATACAAACACTGCTATTTTTTTGAACCGTCTAATATTCACTTTTCTTCAATTTTTTTAAAGGAACAACACAAATTTGATGTATTTTTCTTCATGTTTTGATTTGGAATAGAATGTGTCGTGTTCCCAATGCATTTGTGTGGATGGAAATAAAAGCTATTAGAAGGATTTTGAGCTTTATTCAGTTTTTTGAACACACTGCTATTATTTTGAACACAACTGTACATCATAAGAGGTGTAAAGGGTTGGGGGAGTACAAGTTGTGCTCATTATTACCATCAGAGGTATTGCACATTTGTGGTTTACAGATTGCAGAATGACCAGATAAGCAATAACGGTAAATGATATTATGCAAGAGAAGACATGATATGTACACAGCTTGAGGAACACATCATCATCGGGGCAAGGGGTTATGGGGAAATGGAGGAGAAAAGAAATGGGGAAGAAGAAGGGGAATGCGGGTAAGGGTAAGACCGTAGGTAATAGTTGTTCTAAAGAAAATCAGTGTTGAACCCTTGGGGGGAAGGAACTTTGTAGTACATGGCTGGCAAGTATCTGTAAAATGTTTGCAATTTTTTACCTTCAAATTTTTTTCATCCAGCATTACCTGGGTAGCTCTGAATCTAGTTTTGGCTTTATGAATATTCCTACTTTTCCTGGCTGCTGCTGTTTTCCTGCTGTGAGGACGACAACGAAGCGCCAAGAAACTCCAGGAACACTACTCATATACAATGGTTATAGAAAAGAATCCGTTCCCTTTAAAATAATCACATATTGTTGCTTTGCAGTCTGTAATGAAGACAGGCACAGTTTTTGTTTTATCCGGCTGCAACTTATAACATCCAATTGAAAGCTATAACAACAACATGTCAGAATTTAGTTTTTTTTTTAAATTCAAAAACGGAATCACTGAGTTTGAAAAAAAAGGATCACCCCCCAAAAAAAATGACTTGTAAACTCAATCAAGTGTAGCTAAACACCATCTCACTCAATGGCACACAAGGCCATTTGACTTTCACCTGTGGTCATCTGTGGTCATTTTGATTAGCTCAGCATGAAAAAAAGCTTTCCTGGAGCATTTCAGTCCCTGATAGTGCAACTAATGCAAACAATCCACTATGGTGGCAAGGCACTGGCAAAAGATCTCCGGGATAAAGTTGTGGACAGGCACAAGTCAGGACATGAATACAAAAAATGTCAACAGCTTTATGAATACCTGGAAGCACAGTGATGTCTACTATTAAGATGTGGAAGGTGTTTGGTACAACACAGATCCTCCCTGGATCAGGTCATCGCTCCAAAGTGGATGAAAGAGCCAGGAGGAAACTGATCAGAAAGGCTACCAAGAGGCCTATAGTGACTCTGAAGCCGTGTCAGGAATTGATGACAAAGAGTGGTCGTTGTGTGCATGTGACTACAATATTACACACCATCCACAAATGTGGCTTGTATGGGAGGGGTGCAAGAAAAAAGCAGCTCTTCAAGAAAGGCCACATGCAGCCATCACTGAACTTTGCCAAAACGTACCTTAACCACTTGCCCTCCAGAAGATTCCTTGGCTTTCTGCACTGCATTATTTTAAGTGACAATTGTGCGGTCATGCAACACTGTGCATAAATAAAATGTATGTCCTTTTTTCCCATAAATAGAATTTTATTTAGGTGGTATTTGATAACCTGTGTGTTTTTTATTTTTTGCGCTATAAACAAAAAAAGACCAACAATTTTCAAAACAACAAAACAATATTTTTTATTTTTTGCTATAACTGCCACTGACATCTCCGGTGACACCAATACAGTGATCAGTGCTAATAAAAAACACTGACACTGTATTAATGGCACTGGGCAGGAAGGGGTTAACATCTGGGGCAATCAAAGGGTTAACTGTGTGTTAGGGAGTGTTTTTATTGTGTACTGTGTGCTATTTTATTAAGCAGTCCTGCTGCTTTCTATCTCTCTGTTGTGCAGAGAGATAGAAAGGAGCACATCCACATTGACAGGAGAGAGATCTGCATTGTTTTCAAACAGATCTCTCCCATCTCAGCTTTGCCAATGATCACCGAGTGACCTGGTGATTGACCTCCACAGGAGCCAATAGCAGCGTGGGTGTGGTGACACACGCATGCGCCTCTTACCTGGGGATGCAAAATCATGTATATTTACGTGATTTTGCACAGCGTTGCCACCCTGTAGCAGTACATTTGTTATGGGGTGGCGGCAGGAGCGGACTGACAACTCATGGGGCCCCCGGGCAGTAGGGGATCATGGGGCCCCTGTGTCCTCGCCCACACTCAAACCACACCCAAAAAAGCCTATGAAAGGTACCTGGGACATTTCATGGGGCCCCCTACTGACCCCGGGCCCTCGGGCAGTGCCCGAGTACCCAAACGGTCAGTCCGCCCCTGGGTGGCGGGCAAGTGGTTAAAGATTCTGAGGCCGCATGGAAAAAGGGGTTCTGTTTAGATAAGACTAAAATAGAATGATTTGGCCTCAACACCAAACAATATGTCTGGAAAATCCAATCCAGGTCCCCATCCAAATGCCACCATTCCTACAGTAAAGCATGGAGGGAGAAATATCCTGTTATGGAGGGGGGAATGTCCTGTTATGGAGGGGGAATATCCTGTTATGGGGGGAATGTCCTGTTATGGAGGGGGGAATATCCTGTTATGGGGGGAATGTCCTGTTATGGAGGGGGGAATATCCTGTTATGGAGGGGGGGAATATCCTGTTATGGGGGGGATATCCTGTTATGGAGGGGGGAATGTCCTGTTATGGAGGGGGGGAATATCCTGTTATGGGGGGGATATCCTGTTATGGAGGGGGGGAATATCCTGTTATGGGGGGAATGTCCTGTTATGGAGGGGGGAATATCCTGTTATGGAGGGAGGGAATATCCTGTTATGGGGGGATATCCTGTTTTGGAGGGGGGAATGTCCTGTTATGGAGGGGGGAATATTCTGTTATGGGGGGGGATGTCCTGTTATGGAGGGGGGAATATCCTGTTGGGGGGGGAAAGTCCTGTTATGGAGGGGGATATCCTGTTATGCGGGGGAATGTCCTGTTATGGAGAGGGGATGTCCTGTTATGGAGGGGGGGGATATCCTGTTATGGGGGGGGGGAAATCTTGTTATGCAGGGGGGAATGTACTGTTATGGAGGGGGGAATATCCTGTTATGGGGGGGAATGTCCTGTTATGGAGGGGGGATATCCTGTTATGGGGGGAATGTCCTGTTATGGAGGGGGGGGAATGTCCTGTTATGGAGGGGGATATCCTGTTATGGAGGGGCGAATGTCCTGTTATGGAGGGGGGATATCCTGTTATGGAGGGGGAAATGTCCTGTTATGGAGAGGGATATCCTGTTATGGGGGGGAATGTCCTGTTATGGAGGGGGGAATGTCCTGTTATGGAGGGGGATATCCTGTTATGGGGGGGAATGTCCTGTTATGGAGGGGGATATCCTGTTATGGAGGGGGGAATGTCCTGTTATGGAGGGGGATATCCTGTTATGGGGGGGAATGTCCTGTTATGGAGGGGGGAATGTCCTGTTATGGAGGGGGATATCCTGTTATGGGGGGGAATGTCCTGTTATGGAGGGGGGAATGTCCTGTTATGGAGGGGGATATCCTGTTAAGGGGGGTTTCTATGCAGCAGAGACTGGGGCACTTGTGAGGATAGAAGGACAAATGGATGGGGCAAAATACTGTCCAATTCTGGAGGAAAATCTGCTGCCCCATGACAGAAAGTTGTCAATGGGAGGAAGGTTGACCTTCCAACATGACAATGAGCCAAAGCACACAGCAAAATGACCCCACAGTGGTTGGAGGAGAAGAAGGGAAATGTCCTTGCATGGTCTAGTCAGATCCCAGACTTCAACCCCATTGAAAATCTGTGGAATGACTTGAAGACTGCAGTCCACAAACCGTCACCATCAAATCTAGCTGAACTTGAGCAGTTCTGCAAAGAAGAGTAGGCAAATATTGCAAAGTCTGGATGTGGAAAGTTAGACATATCCCAACAGACTAAAGGCTTTTTCCAACTCCAACATGTTGGTGTTATATCTTTCATTTTGATGTTATAAGCTGCACTGAGTAAATACAGCTGGATAAAACAAAAACTGTGTCTGTCTTCATTTCAGTCTGCAAAACAACAAAATGTGATTATTGAAAGGGGGGGTGATTCTTTTTTATACCCACTGTACATATGAGTTGTGATAATTAAATTCCTGGAATGGACTGTAAAAAAAAACAAAAAAAAAAAACGTTTGCTTACCTATACACTAATGGCTGTTGCCACCTCCAAAGTAGTCCCCTTGTGAAATAACGACTGTGCCACTGTTGGAAACATTCCTGGAGTTTGTTTTCCAGAATGTTGTTCAGATATTTGTTGCGGCGTGCTGGATGTCCGGGATGCCATCTTTTTAATTTTGTAAATAGGCATAAGTCGCGGGATGCTAAGTCACGGGAATAAAGTATTTGGTCAACTTTTGGAATAGATATCTGGGTCAGGAACTTGTGAACAATTAACACATCGTGTGCAGGAGCATGGTCATGGTGGAGAATCCACCATCTTTGCAAGTTCCTTAGACCAGATTCCAGTGACCTTTTCATTTCCCACACTTGCATCCATCCTTAGCATTTTTTGCTGCCCACTTCTCATGTCATCATGGACATCTTCCCGCCCCTCCTTAAACCACCTATTCCATTCAAAAACATTTCATTTCTTCATAGAATGTTCACCATAAGCCTGCTGTAACAGAGCTAAAGTTTCACTTTTGCCGATTTTCACACAAAATTTGATGTAAGTCCACTGATTCAGATTTTTGTCACGCATTTTCCACCAACAGCGCAACGCATGCACATGTTTTTTCTTCTACTCCTCCGTAAAGACTGAGTCAACCAGTTTGTGACCCAGGAGAATGCAAGTTATGTCAGAACACGCTCGAGTACAAATGGCTGTGTGACCCACCTCCATAGGGCTCCCCCACGGGCATTCCTGGAATTAAATTGCCACGCTTTGTATATTCATTATAATGAGTATCCCATTTCACAGCAAATTGTGGTCAACGCATTTTGTAGATAAATCCAATTCATCAGGACCAGCTACAAGACATCCATGCAATTCCATTGACCTTAATATAGTGGTTTAAATTTGTTTAGGGCATCACATACTGTAGCTACATCAGTCTATAGTTACAATGATATCCACATAGGAATAGCTCATAAGTTACTCCTATATGCACTACAAGGTAGAAAAGTGCAGGACCCAGTCACAAGCTGGTATTGTTGGGAGAGACCTGTGTGGTGGACAAGAAATGGAGGAGGTCTCACCATACATTACCATCTGGTGACCAGACAGCCCTTAGTCTACCTTTTAGTTCCAAATAGTTCAGCTATCTCTTTGTGGGGGCCAGTAGGATAGGGGTTAAATGGGAAGTTCTGCTTTATGGCCTCCTCCCGTTCCCAGTGATGTCCCAGTCACAAGCTGGTATTGTTGGAGAGACCTGTGTGGTGGACAAGAAAGAGAGGAGGTCTCACCATACATTACCATCTGGTGACCAGACAGCCTTTAGTCTACCTTTTAGTTCCAAATAGTTCAGCTATCTCCTTGTGGGGGCCAGTAGGATAGGGGATAAAGGGGAAGTTCTGCTTTATGGCCTCCTCCCGTTCCCAGTGATGTCCCAGTCACAAGCTGGTATTGTTGGAGAGACCTGTGTGGTGGACAAGAAAGAGAGGAGGTCTCGCCATACATTACCATCTGGTGACCAGATAGCCCTTAGTCTACATTTTAGTTCCAAATAGTTCAGCTATCTCCTTGTGGGGGCCAGTAGAATAGGGGTTAAAGGGGAAGTTCTGCTTTATGGCCTCCTCCCGTTCCATATTTGGCACATTAAATTTTTTACGGGGAGCAGGTACCTAGTTTTGATAGGTACTCACACCCACGTCCTCTCAAATCGCCTGGTGATCTGAGCAGATGTTCAGGCTCCCCCTTTGCAGGCAGCCTTCTAGGGCAAATCACAGGTCTCAGATGGCTGCCTGACCATTCACAATATGCAATGCTGTTTAGGCATGCACAATGGGAAGCCAGCTGTAGTAGGAAGCTGCAAGGAGTCACAGCTGGCTTCCCAAAGTAAACATGCCACCACTGGGGACCTGAAGACTGGTAAAAAAAAAATGGCCCGGGTGAGGACTGTGCTGGATACCTGGACAGTAAGTGTTATTTTATTAAAAGTCAGAAGCTTCAGTATTTTTTCCTCTTTAAGGAGATCATTCCCAATGAGTGTGGATCTTGTAGGTCAAGGACAGGGACAACCTTTTCAGCCTTGCGTGCCGAAAAAATGTTTGTAAGAAATTGAGAGGGCAGGACAGGACCATTGTTAAAAAAGCATTGGGCCCTCTACAGTCTGCTTGACAGGACCCCCCTCCAGTTTCTCCCCGCAACCTTCCAGAGACCCACCATACTTCCCAACTTTGAAAATTAGAGGGATTATGTCCTGCAGCGCATGTAGTGCACTGCAGTAGGGCATGGTTAAAATATTCTGAATTTTAGCTGTGGAATATATGGAGTCTGAGCCTACTCATGCATAAACCACACACATATGCTGCACTCCTTGTAGTCACAAATATTCCTTAATTACATTGGCACCAATCCTACACCACCAATCTTATCCCCAGTCTTACAGACACACATAAACTTCAGCCAAATAATTTTTTTTTAAACTGAAGCTTTAACTCTCCCCACCCCCCATTCTGGGCAGCCAAGCTGAGGGTCAATGCGGGAGCTTTCCTGGAAGAGGATTGCTGTACGCAGGGGCGGACTGACAACTTATGGGGCCCCTGGGCAATAGGGGATAATGGGGCCCCTGTGGCCTTGCCCACACTTACACCACACCCAAAAAAGCCTATAAAAGGTACCAGGGGCATCTTATGGGGCCCCCTACTGACCCTGGGCCCTCAGGCAGTGCCTGAGAGCCCGAATGGTCAGTCCGCCCCTGGCTATACCAGAGTACTAGACTGTAGACAGACTTTCCCCTACAATAGTATGCTGATAGATGTGCAAATTGGGAAGATGTGTGCCTGGCTCCCCCTTTTTTCTAGCTTTCTCTCCAATCTGTCTCTTTTGCCTACATACTGCAGCTCCCTCCCAGCCACAGTGCTGTCCATTGGCCCCCTGCTGACCCCTCTGGACTGGCTGGACAACCCTATCTGCGGCCATACCTCTCTTAGATTGTAAGCTCTAACGAGCAGGGCCCTCTGAATCATCCTGTATTCATATGTATTGTAGTTGAACTGGTTGCCCTTATACGTATTGTAAAGAGCTGCGTAAACCGTTGGCGCTATATAAATCCTGTATAATATTAATAATAATATGATGGCCATGAAAGTGAGTACAAGCTTCTGACAAACTCCTGCTGGAGGGCTTCCTCAATCACAGCCTGCAGCATCCTCAACCACCGGCAAGCTTTTGTCGGGTAGCGGGTAAGCCAAAAGTGTTGAGTACCACCCATGTCATAGGCACTTTTGTTCAAATGGTGGTCAAGTGGGTATATGATCTGGTAATTTGCCACATGGATTAATAAAATGATTAGTTTGAAGGTACTGAGAGATTTCTTTGGTCGGGATCTCTAACCTCACTTACCTGGAATGACTTTATTCCACGATTAGCACAACAACAGTGCGTAGAGAGCTTCATGGAATGGATTTCCAGGGCTGAGCAGCTGCATCCAAGCCTTACATCACCAAGTGCAATGCAAAGTGTCAGATGCCGTGGTGTAAAGCACACCGCCACTGGACTCTAGAGCAGTGGAGACTTGTTCTCTGGAGTGACCAATCACGCTTCTCTGTCTGGCAATCCAATGGATGTGTCTGCGTTTGGTGGTTACCAGGAGAACAGTACTTGCCTGACTGCATTGTGCCAAGTGTAAAGTTTGGTGGAGGGGGGATTATGGTGTGGGGTTGTTTTTCAGGGGTTGGCTTGGCTCCTTAATTCCAGGGAAGGGAACTCTTAAGGTGTCAGCATACCAAGACATTTTGGGTAATTTTATGCTCCCAACTTTGTGGGGACAGTTTGGGGATGACCCCTTCCTGTTCCAACATGACTGCCTGTCAGTGCACAAAGCAAGGTCCATAAAGACAAGGATGACCGAGTTTGGGGTGGAGGAACGTGAGTGGCCTGCAGAGTCCTGACCTCAACCCCACAGAAGACCTTTGGGATGAATTAGAGCGGAGACTGTGAGCCAGGCCTTCTCGTCCGACATCAGTCCTGACCTCAACCCGATAGAACACCTTTGGGATAGATTAGAGAGGACACTGCAAGCCAGGCCTTCTTGTCCAACATCAGTGCCTGACCTCTCAAATATGCCCATAGACACCCTCCTAAACCTTGTGGACAGACTTCCCAGAAGAGTTGAAGCTGTTATAGCTGCAAAGGGCGGGGCCAACTCAATATTGAACCCTACGGACCAAGACTGGGATGCCATTAAAGTTCATGTGTGTGTAAAGGCAGGCCAACCAATACTTTTGGCAATATAGTGTAATTCAACCCAAATAAAAAAAAAAACAAAAAACAAAAAAACCACACAAACCAAAAATATAAATGAGAATATTACAATACAGGCAACAAAGAAGAATTTTACTAGTCTATACACTTACACACCTTCACTCAACATAACTCAGGTCTTTACACACCGTTTTTGGACCCTTGCACACAGGTGTCTTTACTCAGGAACCTGTGACACCAGTGTGCAATGGACCAAAAACCAACCTGAGTAATGTTGAGTATAGACGAGTACAATTCTTCGTAGCCAGTATTGTAATGTTCTCATCAATACCTATGTAAACGAGTAAACACGAGAGTAGATTCCTACACTCAAATGAAGACATTTTCTATTTTTTGTTTTGTTTTATAGCTCTGTACTCAACGCTGTATTACTGATCTTTACTCAGCTGTGTGCAATGTCCCATAGACAAGGGCGTGAAAAATTTGCTTTGAATCTATAAGCCAGCTAAAAATATTACTTTTTTTTTCCCCTTTTTGTTTAGGCGTAGCATGGATGGTCAGCACCCGGGGCAAGGCAACATTCTGAGGACAAGCTTCACGCGATGCGATTGTCGCACGGCAAAACCACACCACGTTTTAGGTGCTATTGAAAACAATGCCAACCGAACCTGCATTTTGTAATCACAGCGATTTTGCCGCAATCCCAAAATGCTCTGGTTCACATATATGTGATTCTGGATGCGTTTTCAAACTCACCGATTCACATGACAAGATAGATATTATGTGTTCCTATTGAGGGGGTTCACACAGATGCGATCCACACACATTGTATTTTGAGTGCCATTACAAAAAGGTTCCTGTGTGCGTTTGTAGCGGTGCGTTCCAGATTTGCAAGTGGTACAGTAGAGTTGCCTCCAGAGAGAAGTGTTCATCTAGGATCGCTATTGACAGGACTTTTTGCATTAAAGCCAATGGGAGGAAATTTGGCACTGAAGCCAATGGGAGGCGACTTGGCACTGAAGCCAATGGGAGGTGATTTGGCAATGAAGTCAATGGGAGGCAATTTGGCACTGCAGCTAATTTGGCACTGCAGCCAATGGGAGACAATTGGGCACTGCAGCCAATGGGAGGCAATTGGGCACTGAAGCCAATTTGGCACTGCAGCCAATGGGAGGCGATTTGGCACTGCAGCCAATGGGAGGCGATTTGGCACTGAAGCTAATTTGGCACTGAAGCCAGTGAGAGGTGATTTGGCACTGAAGCCAATGGGAGGTAATTGTGCACTGAAGCTAATTTGGCACTGAAGCCAGTGAGAGGTGATTTGGCACTGAAGCCAATGGGAGGCGATTTGGCACTGCAGCAAATGGGAGGCGATTTGGCACTGCAGCTAATGGGAGGCGATTTGGCACTGCAGCCAATGGGAGGCGATTTGGCACTGAAGCTAATTTGGCACTGAAGCCAGTGAGAGGTGATTTGGCACTGAATCCAATGGGAGGCGATTTGGCACTGAAGCCAATGGGAGGCAACTGTGCACTGAAGCTAATTTGGCACTGAAGCCAGTGAGAGGTGATTTGGCACTGAAGCTAATTTGGCACTGAAGCCAATGGGAGGCGATTTGGCACTGCAGCCAGTGGGAGGCGATTTGGTACTGAAGCTAATTTGGCACTGAAGCCAGTGAGAGGTGATTTGGCACTGAAGCCAATGGGAGGCGATTTGGCACTGAAGCCAATGGGAGGCAGGCAATGTGTCAACCCAGGCGCTAGGCTGCAATTTCTAGTCGCCATGGCGACCTGAAATTTTTCGAGCCCTGCCATAGACAACAATGCATTTCAGGTTAGAAAAAAAAAAACTCAGTTTTTACTCCCGTGTGCAACAGGCCTATTAGTCCTGACTGCAATAAATGAAGAAATAAAAGCAAGAAGGTCTTAAGTTGGAAGTGCGCGGGGACGTACTGGTAGGTTAATCAGCTCCTGCCACAATTGGCCGCGGTATGTGTGTGTATAAATGTGCGATATGGACCTTAGATTGTAAGATTTTTGAGTACAGTATGTACTGTAAGTGTGAATTGTTGGCTCTGTATAAATACCTGAAATAAAAATATAGAATCCCTTTAATTAAATGACACAACTAAATGGTGTTATTGCGTACAAATGTCTACTTTTATTCATATAATGTTGGAATATTCCGCATTCGTTTACAGAGAACATAAACCGTTCATGTCTCATGTCCCAACGCACACACACGCACGCACACGGGAGGCAGTTCAGAAATGTTTGCAGACACTTCATATTAGAACAGAAAGAATACTCTGGTGAGGATAAAGAAAATTCATTCTTCTACATGTCCGTGGCCCTCTGCCACACAATGGTCAATGGGATGAGTCTCCCATTGCCCCGATCTACGCTTCCTTCATGTCTTACTTGTGGTTAGGAGTCGTTTTCGTCTTCCACCTACAACTGACGTACAATGTTTGGTGGATGCTGGATGGATCTCTTCTCCTGGACCCTGGGTACGAAATCCCTGTACCACGTTCCTGTCTGCTCACTTCCCACCATCCTTTCCATTTTATATTGTTATGGATGAAATGAGTAGCAGAAACCCCAAGATGCCATCACCTCTCTTAGCCTGGAAAGTTCCTTCTGTGCTCCTCTCTGAATTAGATTCACCGCAGCCTGACATCTATGGCTCACCCCATCCAGCTGGCAGGAGCCGGCCTTTAAAAGAGGCTCCAAAACGCAGCAAGCCGGTAGGCAGGCTCTTGAACATGTGATCACTGTGGTCATGTGATCAAGAGCTTGTTTTATTGGCTGTTGATTGTGAAACAGTGATGGGTAGCTGTCGTCAGGGCTAAGGGGCGCCAAATGAGCATGCTCTCAGTACAAAACAATGGCACCAGCTGTACACATATATGACAGCCGGTGTTAATGCCCAAGGCCCCGCTACCACATCTACGTGCACAGCTGGCGAGAAACCGTTAAAGCACCACCAATGACCGTACCCTCACGGACACTGAAGGGGGACAGTACCACAGTAGTATATGGGGTCGCAGTCTAGTAAGTCTAAATTCAGACTTGCAGCACAATTGCAGCTCCTCTGAAAAGCAATCCACAGTCAGATCACTTTTCAAAGGCATTAGGCAGTGAATCGATGCGACGCCTCCTCACCACCCATTTTAACCCCATGACTGCCAAACCAACACACCACAACCACTTCCCTATTCACTTGAATGGGATAATTTTTGCCACCATCACAAAGCAAATCATGACAACCGCTGCATGTTAAAAGGAGAAGTTCATCTTTCATAACATGTTACACCCATATTCAAGGTGTAACATGTTAGGATCAGACCGGCCCCCGCTCCCTGCCTTGACAGCTAGCGGGGGATCTTCTCCCCCATTGGTAGCAGTCAAATACAAAAAAAATTAAATAAAATAAAGCGCTCACATGGCTGCATCGCTCATTCACAGTCATCTGTGAATGACAGACTACTAGTCCGGACAGCCTTAGAGGCTCTCATTTTGTAGTCCTCAATGAACTACCGCGGCACTGTGGTAGTTCATCGATTCTTCCGGTCAGTAGATCTGCTTGCCTGTACATCTCGTACGGGTAAGCAGATATACTGACAGATCAGCAGGAGACCTGCATGGTGCCATAGATCTACTTATCGCTAGTGCAATGCTTTACAGGCTCCTGCAGACAAAAATAATAAATGCACATTTTATTTTACCTGCAAAAAAATTAGCATTTTTTTTTTTTTTATTTAAAAGGTGAACTTATCCTTTAACACCCCTTATCTTCTGCATTTACAGGTTATGGTGGGGGCTCTCAACCGCACATTTTTAACACCTCCTAATCGCAAGTCTGAACAAGCCGTTAGGGCTCGTTCACACTTCGACTAAATTTCTCTTACCAGACGCTCCTATAGCATTAGTACAGGCATTAATGAGCTGCAGTATGGGCATTAGACTGGCATTAATGAGCCGCAGTATGGGCATTAGACTGGCATTAATGAGCCGCAGTATGGGCATTAGACTGGCATTAATGAGCCGCAGTATGGGCATTAGACAGACATTAATGAGCTTCAGTATGGGCATTAGGCTGGCATTAATGAGCTTCAGTATGGGCATTAGGCTGGCATTAATGAGCTTCAGTATGGGCATTAGGCTGGCATTAATGAGCTTCAGTATGGGCATTAGGCTGGCATTAATGAGCTGCAGTATGGGCATTAGACTGGCATTAATGAGCTTCAGTATGGGCATTAGACAGGCATTAATCAGCTTCAGTATGGGCATTAGACTGGTATTAATGAGCTTCAGTATGGGCATTAGACTGGTATTAATGAGCTTCAGTATGGGCATTAGACTGGTATTAATGAGCTTCACTATGGGCATTAGACTGGGAGTAATCAGCTTTAGTATGGGCATTAGACTGGCATTGAGCTTCATTATGGGCATTAGACTGGGAGTAATGAGCTTCAGTGTGGGCATTAATGAGCTTCAGTATGGGCACTAGACTGGCATTTATGAGCTTCAGTATGGGCATTAGACTGGCATTTATGAGCTTCAGTATGCATATTTTTTCAAATACACAGCACAAACAATTCCCTGAAAAGTAATCCACCTCCACCCCTGAAGGTTAATCAAAAATTGTGTACAAAACTTTTCTTTACCAAAACCCCATCAAGTGTCCAAAACAAATCCCCACTTGTGTAAACTAAATGTTCAACCAAGTCTTTCATTTCTTCTTTCAACGAAAAATCTTTTCTCAACACCCGCAAGTTCTGATGACAGTATCCCTCAAAAGAAAAAAACTTAACATAGTGTCATACCTTTTTAAAAAATTCAAATACACACGTGCCCCTTCCAGTGCAACATGCAATATTAGTGAACAAACACACAAAAAAAAAAATATATATATATATATATTATATCCCCTTGTTCAGTGAAACACTCACAAACAGTGTACACTCTGAACTCTGATTTTAGACAACTCAAAAAATATCACTGCAAATGTGTACCACCACACTAGATATACATCAGTGATCACTTAATCCTCTACACATCCTCACACCCAAAAAATCTCCAACTCGTGTATAAATGGATAATTACCCTATATACCAGGAAAATAGGGCATAACCAAGATCTGTATTCACTTCTTAGATGTCGGATTCCATCCAATATTAAGTCCAGTATTAAAGTTTTCCTTCCATTCTCCTCATAAGAGACCGCAATTATATATAGTAGTTTCAATAAAATACAATTCTTTATTCAATAACTCACATTACAATTCGGATAAGGCAGCTCCTCCTCATAAGAATGCACATGCAGACTGACTAGGGAACACTGGCCACATGTTCCCACTTCCAAGATGGCCGCGATCGCACTTCCTGTCAACGTCGATGCGTCTGACGTCACGTGTTAGACGCGTTTCGTCACTTCCTGTGACTTTTTGAACAAGTCACAGGAAGTGACGAAACGCGTCAGTACAGGTGAAGTCAGACGCGTCGACGTTGACAGGAAGTGCGATCGCGGCCATCTTGGAAGTGGGAACATGTGGCCAGTGTTCCCTAGTCAGTCTGCATGTGCATTCTTATGAGGAGGAGCTGCCTTATCCGAATTGTAATGTGAGTTATTGAATAAAGAATTGTATTTTATTGAAACTACTATATATAATTGCGGTCTCTTATGAGGAGAATGGAAGGAAAACTTTAATACTGGACTTAATATTGGATGGAATCCGACATCTAAGAAGTGAATACAGATCTTGGTTATGCCCTATTTTCCTGGTATATAGGGTAATTATCCATTTATACACGAGTTGGAGATTTTTTGGGTGTGAGGATGTGTAGAGGATTAAGTGATCACTGATGTATATCTAGTGTGGTGGTACACATTTGCAGTGATATTTTTTGAGTTGTCTAAAATCAGAGTTCAGAGTGTACACTGTTTGTGAGTGTTTCACTGAACAAGGGGATATAATATATATATATATATATTTTTTTTTTTGTGTGTTTGTTCACTAATATTGCATGTTGCACTGGAAGGGGCACGTGTGTATTTGAATTTTTTAAAAAGGTATGACACTATGTTAAGTTTTTTTCTTTTGAGGGATACTGTCATCAGAACTTGCGGGTGTTGAGAAAAGATTTTTCGTTGAAAGAAGAAATGAAAGACTTGGTTGAACATTTAGTTTACACAAGTGGGGATTTGTTTTGGACACTTGATGGGGTTTTGGTAAAGAAAAATTTTGTACACAATTTTTGAGCTATAGTATGCGCATTAGACAGGAATTTATGAGCTTCAGTATGGGCATTAGACTGGCATTAATGAGCTTCAGTATGGGCATTAGACTGGCATTAATGAGCTTCAGTATGGGCATTAATGAGCTTCAGTATGGGCATTAGACTGGTATTAATGAGCTTCAGTATGGGCATTAGACTGGTATTAATGAGCATCACTATGGGCATTAGACTGGGAGTAATGAGCTTAAGTATGGGCATTAATGAGCTTAAGTATGGGCATTAGACTGGTATTAATGAGCTTCAGTATGGGCATTAGACTGGTATTAATGAGCTTCAGTATGGGCATTAGACTGGTATTAATGAGCATCACTATGGGCATTAGACTGGGAGTAATCAGCTTCAGTATGGGCATTAGACTGGTATTAATGAGCTTCAGTATGGGCATTAGACTGGTATTAATGAGCTTCAGTATGGGCATTAGACTGGTATTAATGAGCTTCAGTATGGGCATTAGACTGGTATTAATGAGCATCACTATGGGCATTAGACTGGGAGTAATCAGCTTCAGTATGGGCATTAGACTGGCATTAATAAGCTTCAGTATAGGCATTAGACTGGCTTTTTACAAGCATTAAAAACGCTCCTATGTGCCGTTTTATTAGCATTTTACCAGAGTTAAAACTACACCTCAAAACGCCTATAATAAACTGAAATGGTATTAAACACACCGCAACAGCATCAAAAACCCCAGTTTCAAAATTCAGCTTTTTTAGTGAGGCTTTGGCAAACCAAACCTGGAAGCCGATTGGCTACCATGCACAGCTGCACCAGATTTTACATCAGTTTTAGTACATCTCCCCCCATGGTGTCTACTCTCAGAAAGGGCTTCTGCTGAAAAAGGTACACAGGTTCATGACAAAAGCTCCAGCATCCACCAAATACAGAACTGTCACTTCAAGGTTACGAATAAGAACAAGCATATAAAGAGAAAAAAAAAAAAAAAAAAAAAAAAAAAAAAAAAAGGGGAAGGTGCTCATCTTACAGAAGTCGATTGCGCCAAATGATCACTTTGACAAGTAAACAGTAAAAGGAACAATCCACCCGATTCAATTCAGCCAGGTGGATTGTTTATGAGAAGCATCAAACGCTCATTTCTGAGAAGAGGATTCTTCATTATTATTGCATCCATGATCGATCGTATGTCGCTACATATATTATTCGAAGTATTGCTCCATAGAGAGCACTATACTCCACACACACAAAAAAAAAAAAAAAAAAAAGGTGCTGGCTTTCATTTTATTCCCTTAGGGTTTGTGTATATGGCCATTGCCATGAAATGTTTGAATGAAAATTGAAACAAAAGGCCGCATTTTATCTTGAAGAGGTCCATAGAAAAGAAACACAAAGCTGGACATAAAATGGCTTCTCACATGGCACCATTGACATGCCACCATTCAGGCTGTAATTTCTAACCCACAAAAAGCATTACTGACACCAGGCATGAAAGCAAAGTCAGACATAGTCTTCCCTGCCCAACGTGACGCCACCTCTGATGAGTTTCATCCACAGTATGGGCTTAGACAGAGGTGGCCAAGCCTATTAAAGCAAAAATCGCATCAGAAGGGCACTCAAAAGAGCAAGCAAGGTCACTCAGACATTCTTTCCTGCCCAACGTGACACCTCTGATGAGTTTCATCCACAGCATGGGCTTAGACATAGAGGTGGCCAAGCCTATGTTGTGGGCGAAATGCATTAAAGCAAAAATCACGTCAGAAGGGCACTCAAAAGAGCAAGCAAGGTCACTCAGACATTCTTCCCTGCCCAACGTGACACCTCCTCTGACATGTTTCATCCACAGCATGGCCTTAGACATAGGAGGTGGCTAAGCCATGTTCTGGGCAAAACGCGTCAAAGCAAAACTCACATCAGACGCATAAGAATGACCTTGCTTGATGTTTTGCTCACTTTCTGACATGACTTTGCTTTGATGCGTTTCGTCCACATGGGCTTAGCCACTCCTATGTCTATCCATATTGTGGATGAAACGCGTCACAGTGATGTCATGTTGGGCAAGGAAGAATAAGTCTTTCTTGCTCTTTCGCTCACTCGCCTGGTGTAAAAAAAAAATGATTGTGCTTTACAAAGAACTTGAACCTAGCATGTGCTTTAGCGAGGAGGTTATCCCAGAAGGCCAAGCACCTGTGGCTAGCTGCTCCATGCATGGAGGTCTTGTTGCTACATCACTGAGCTGCACAGGAGCCTGCTAACCTATGATTGGCATGCCAAATGTACCTCATACATGAGAATAGGATGCCCGCATACACAAACCCCAAGGCCATTCATGACCTGCCCTCCGAGATCCGACCAGCTCTCTGTACTTTAGTCACACACTCATACTCAAGTATCTATTCACATCTAATCAGCATTTCTCTACATAAAGGCAGATTTCAAAATGATAAGTGCTAAAGTTTTACCAAGTTCATTTCACCAGCCCCTCCAATGGCCTTGGTACAGTCCGGCCTGGGACTGATGAGGGAGCTTCTAATGGATTAGTCCATGTATGAGGTGGGGGTGGGGGACAAGAGTGATGACACCAGAGTGAAATTGCATTTATTGTACTGGAAGCCAGTCTAGAGGTGAAAAGTTTCCCTCTTGTGATAGATCTAGGACTCTGCATATATATCACTCCAAGGACAGGGTCAGTCCTTTTCCAGAATTCCCAGGCATGTTCCTGGATTAGGCCATTCCCAGTAATGTAGGAATGTTTCAGAAGGGATCTCTCAGGATCAGCATATTTCATGCCTGAAGAAATAATTCATTTAGAAGATAACCCCATAACCGCAGGGGCTTTCATGGATCAGTCTATTAGAACCTTACATGTAACTGGATCATCAGTCTATGGAACACTGCAGGGGATTCCCCAAAGCTAGTCCACCATCTGTACCACAGAGGTGACCTTGGATTAGTTCATTTAGAACAATGTAGTGTTGTCACTGGATTGGTCCATTCTCTGGACAATAGGGTGGTCAGAGGATCATCCAATACCATGTTGACGTAGCAATATTGGTCCATCTCCAACAGTAAAGGGGTGAGCCTAGTTCAGTCCTTTTTCAAACATTTCAGGGTGAACGGTCCATAGAGTTAACAAGACAACAAGGTGGTGCAGCACTCCATCTGGGAACTGACACCTGGACAACAAAAACACAAAAATCAGATCACCAGTTTATATATAGAATACACATGCATAGCTGTATGCTGAAATTGCAAGCAAGTTGGATTATCATTGATATAACTCCGAGGACCTAGTACCTCATTGTTGGTGTCAGTGGGGAAAACCAGTGCCCCATTATTGGTATTAGTTTGGGGAAGAGTGCCCCATCATTGGTGTCAGTGGGAGGCATGGTGCCCCATCATTGGTGTCAGTGGGAGGAATGGTGCCCCATCATTGGGGTCAGTGGGCGGAATAGTGCCCCATCATTGGGGTCAGTGGGCGGAATAGTGCCCCATCATTGGGGTCAGTGGGCGGAATAGTGCCCCATCATTGGGGTCAGTGGGCGGAATAGTGCCCCATCATTGGGGTCAGTGGGCGGAATAGTGCCCCATCATTGGGGTCAGTGGGCGGAATAGTGCCCCATCATTGGGGTCAGTGGGCGGAATAGTGCCCCATCATTGGGGTCAGTGGGCGGAATAGTGCCCCATCATTGGGGTCAGTGGGAGGAATAGTGCCCCATCATCTCCTAGATTGTAAGCTCAAAAGAGCAGGGCCCTCGATCCCCTCATGTTTTGCATTGTATTGGTATTGTTCTGTCACATGTTCTGTCCCTCTTTGTAATGTACCGCGCTGAGCAAACTATTGGCGCTTTATAAATACTGTATAATAATAATAATCATTGGTGTCAGTGGGAGGAATACTGCCCCATTATTTTAATCAGTGGGATAGCCACAGTTTGGAGGCCATTGCTCAATTTTGGCGATTTCCTAAAAGCTGCAAAGTTCACTTTGCAAAGTCGTAATGATTATTAAAAAAAAAAAAAAAAAAAAGGGTAATTCATTGTTCACTTTAAACAATAAAGAGGGAAATGGAAGTACCCGTCAGCATCCTCCCACCTGACATCTTTTGATCCGAAAGTCAATAGAACCAGGCAAAAAATTGTCAGCCAGTGACTACACCCTATCACATGTAATATCCTATCTGATGCAGTCACAGTTTGGGTATTCTGACATCCGTGGGTGCTGGCTGTTCAAATACAATAGCCGGCAGGAGAAATTTGTCAGTCTGTGCCGTTTATTTGTGGATGGGGGAAATCCATAGATTCCTCTCGCTCGGCCTGTGGCTCCCATATCCTATATCTCGCCATTTATCTTAGAACACATTATACACCATGTCCCTAACATTACCTCCTTTGTCTTCCATCCTCGCATAAACTGAAATATTATCTATAGAAAATCTTCAAAACAAAACTTTAAGCAGACAGTCTTCAAATTCAGGAGTTTCTGGGGAAGAAAATGCAGAAATTGTCAGAATTGATCATCACCATAAAGAGGAATTCATCACATGGAGGACATCAACAACTATGGGGGGGGTTATATCATCAGACCCAGGGGAGCTTTTGCGGTGTGAAAAGTCCATGGCATGCTTCACTGCACCCAAAAAAAAAAAACCACCAAACTACAGGCGTACCTAAGTTTACGAATTTAATGCGTTCTGGACTTTTCGTTTTGCGAAACATTCGTAAACCAAAAAAGCGGTTTCCCATAGGAATGCATTGAAAACCAATTAATCCGTTCTGGAGGTCAGAAAAAAGTAAAAAGTCTTCTGTTCAAAACGCTTTATAAAGTGCACTTTAAAGGTATAAATACTGTACAGGGCCATGATTAAAAATAAATTCGTAAATGCATTTAAAACCAATTAATCCGTTCCGGAGGTCAGAGAAGAAAAAAAAAAAAAAAAAAAGTCTTCTGTTCAAAACTCTTTACATAGTTATAGTTAATCTGGCTGAAAAAAAAGATAAATGTCCATCCAGTTCAACCATAGAAAAAAAAAAAAGTTATAATCCTATACACACCGTTGATCCAGAGGAAGGCAAAAAAAAAGCCCCGGCAAAGCATGAGCCAATAAAGTGCACTTTAAAGGCATAAAGGGACACGATTAAAAAAAAAAAAAAATTGTAAATGCATTGAAAACCAATTAATCCGTTCCGGAAAAACTCTTTATAAAGTGCACTTTCAAGGCATAAATACTGTACAGGGACATGATTAAAAAAAACAAAAATTGTAAATGAATTGAAAAACAATTAATCCGTTCATATTGCGGAAACATTTTTATAAACTGAGCCATTATTTTCAATGGATTTTCATTCGTAAACCTGGAAATTACATTAACTGAGGCGTTCGTAAACCGAGATACACCTGTAATTACTATAAGAAAGAAAAAAAAAAAAAGGGGAGGACAGGTAAAAGGAGCGACACTCGTCCCGGGTGCAAGGTGCAGGAGCGACGCTCGTCCCGGGGGGCAAGGTGCAGGAGCGACGCTCGTCCCGGGGGGCAAGGTGCAGGAGCGACGCTCGTCCCGGGGGGCAAGGTGCAGGAGCGACGCTCGTCCCGGGGGGCAAGGTGCAGGAGCGACGCTCGTCCCGGGGGGCAAGGTGCAGGAGCGACGCTCGTCCCGGGGGGCAAGGTGCAGGAGCGACGCTCGTCCCGGGGGGCAAGGTGCAGGAGCGACGCTCGTCCCGGGGCGCAAGGTGCAGGAGCGACGCTCGTCCCGGGGCGCAAGGTGCAGGAGCGACGCTCGTCCCGGGGCGCAAGGTGCAGGAGCGACGCTCGTCCCGGGGCGCAAGGTGCAGGAGCGACGCTCGTCCCGGGGCGCAAGGTGCAGGAGCGACGCTCGTCCCGGGGCGCAAGGTGCAGGAGCGACGCTCGTCCCGGGGCGCAAGGTGCAGGAGCGACGCTCGTCCCGGGGCGCAAGGTGCAGGAGCGACACCATAGTACTTACAGGAGAAGTACTGTTCAATCACTCTGGCCCGGACATCCTGAGCGTTTCCTTTCGGAGGTGGTTGGAGCTCCGGCATTGGTTTCCCTTTGCGGTCGGAGTGTTCCTCTGTCTTGAGTGGAATGTTGTGAAGGATGGAGATGTTGTGCAAGATGCAGCAGGCCACAATGATGTCGGACACTTTGGTGGGGTCGTACTGCAGACCACCCCCCGACTTGTCCAGACATTTGAATCGGCTTTTCAGTATCTTGAAGGTCTGGTCTATGATGGCACGAGCCTCGTCTTGGGCTTCGTTGTAAGCAGTCTCTGCTGGGGAGCTGGGTTCTGGAACTGGAGTCAACAACCATGGGCGGCATGCGTACACGGGACCACCTGGAAACACAAGACATATTGGAGCTTTACTAAACAAAGGGGAGATTTCCTGCAGTAGACAGTGTCCCTGCCCCTCCAACAAAGGGGAGATTTCCTGCAGTAGACAGTGTCCCTGCCCCTCCAACAAAGGGGAGATTTCCTACAGTAGACCGTGTCCCTGCCCCTCCAACAAAGGGGAGATTTCCTACAGTAGACCGTGTCCCTGCCCCACCAACAAAGGGGAGATTTCCTACAGTAGACCGTGTCCCTGCCCCTCCAACAAAGGGGAGATTTCCTACAGTAGACCGTGTCCCTGCCCCACCAACAAAGGGGAGATTTCCTACAGTAGACCGTATCCCTGCCCCACCAACAAAGGGGAGATTTCCTACAGTAGAACGTGTCCCTGCCCCACCAACAAAGGGGAGATTTCCTACAGTAGACCGTGTCCCTGCCCCACCAACAAAGGGGAGATTTCCTACAGTAGACCGTATCCCTGCCCCACCAACAAAGGGGAGATTTCCTACAGTAGAACGTGTCCCTGCCCCACCAACAAAGGGGAGATTTCCTACAGTAGACCGTGTCCCTGCCCCACCAACAAAGGGGAGATTTCCTGCAGTAGACGGTGTCCCTGCCCCACCAACAAAGGGGAGATTTCCTGTAGTAGACCGTGTCCCTGTCCCTTTAACAAAGGGGAGATTTCCTGCAGTAGATTGTGTCCCTGCCCCACCAACAAAGGGGAGACTTCCTGCAGTAGACCATGTCCCTGCCCCACCAACAAAGGGGAGATTTCCTGTAGTAGACCGTGTCCCTGTCCCTTTAACAAAGGGGAGATTTCCTGCAGTAGATTGTGTCCCTGCCCCACCAACAAAGGGGAGACTTCCTGCAGTAGACCGTGTCCCTGCCCCACCAACAAAGGGGAGACTTCCTGCAGTAGACCGTGTCCCTGCCCTTCCAACAAAGGGGAGACTTCCTGCAGTAGACCGTGTCTCTACCCCTCCTACCAGTAGTTTGTCCTGGCAATAGTTGGTGCCTCTGCCCCTCCCACAATGGTGAGCTTTCCTGCAGTACTTTGTGTCTCTGCCCTTCCCACCAGTAGTTTGTCCTGGCATTACTTTGCGTCTCTGCCCACAATGGTGAAATTAGTGTAGTATTTTGTGTCTCTGCCCCTCCCACAACAGTGAGATTTCCTGCAGTAATTGGTGTCTCTGCCCCTCCCACAATGGTGAGATTTCCTGCAGTAGATTGTGTCACTGCCCCTCCCACAATGGTGAGATTTCCTGCAGTAGATTGTGTCACTGCCCCTCCCACAATGGTGAGATTTCCTGCAGTAGATTGTCTCTCGGCTTCTCCTACAATGGGTATCTCTCTCTGTGGTAGTTTGTGTCCCTGCCCCTCCCACAATGGTGAGCTTTCCTGCAGTAATTGGTATCTCTGCCCCTCCCACAATGGAGAGATTTCCACACAGGAGCCTGTCTCTGCCCCTCCCACAATGGAGAGATTTTCTGCAGTAGACTGTCTCTGCCCCTCCCACAATGGAGAGATTTTCTGCAGTAGACTGTCTCTGCCCCTCCCACAGTGGAGAGATTTCCACACAGGAGCCTGTCTCTGCCCCTCCCACAATGGAGAGATTTTCTGCAGTAGACTGTCTCTGCCCCTCCCACAATGGAGAGATTTTCTGCAGTAGACTGTCTCTGCCCCTCCCACAGTGGAGAGATTTCCACACAGTAGCCTGTCTCTGCCCCTCCCACAATGGAGAGATTTTCTGCAGTAGCCTGTCTCTGCCCCTCCCACAATGGAGAGATTTCCACACAGTAGCATCTCCTCTCATCCCACGATACCAAAATGTCCCCACAGTATCAGAAGTTGGCCTCAGTGCTTTCTAATTCGTTGACTTCATCAATGTAGATTAGATGTCCTGATTTAGCTTTGACTTCACTTGCTGCATGTTTGTGGTTTCAAGTCGGTGACCTGGCTAATATTGAGGCCAGAGACAGCCAGGCAACTAGCATTTTTAGACCAGAAATGGCCGCCTCTGTATAGGATTATGAAGTTTGGCCAAAATACATGTAATCGTGAAGGCTTACCCAACAGCCAGCCACCGCTCAGCCGGCCATTCTCAAACCCCTCGTACACCGAGGACTGTCTCAGGATGGACGAATTCTGGGAACTCCCAGGAAAGGCAGAGAACAGGCTGAGAATTTTGCAGTTGCTGTCGACAATCATCTGCACGTTGACCGAATGGTAGCCTTCCTTATTCCTATAGATTTCCTCTCTCTCGTGCGGTGCCGATACTGCAATGGGCATGCAATCCAGAACACCCATAACGTGCGGAATGCCGGCCACTTCATAGAAGTCACTTTTCAATTTCTGCCATCCGGCCTTGTCTTTGGGAAAGCTGATGAAG
The DNA here is from genome assembly GCF_062004578.1 of Staurois parvus. Taxonomy (NCBI): domain Eukaryota; kingdom Metazoa; phylum Chordata; class Amphibia; order Anura; family Ranidae; genus Staurois; species Staurois parvus. Next base: position 2,156,565 of record NW_028319977.1, read on the forward strand.
GTGTGTACATGTTTCTTCAAGGCCTGGATAACCGGCACCAGGAACCGAGAGAAGGTGGACTGTGAGACACCACCGATGGCCGAAGCTTTGGTTTGAAATGATCCGGAAGAGAAGAAGTGTAGACAGTTCAACAGTTTCACAATCCCGGGAATGGCGTGACTCCTCTGGGTCAGCGGGTCAATATCAGATCTTATTAACTCGTACAAGTCTATAATGGTGCTTTTGGTGAGTCTGAACCTTTCCAAGACCTCTGCGTCAGTCAGTCCTTCCATCCCCGTGCGCTCCCTGAATATTCTCGGCCGTCTGATCCCCAGCACTTGAGGCTTCGGTGCTGGAGGCCGCTTTGGCTTAGGCCGAGGTTTTTCTACAGGTGGCGGCCTAAGGTTCTTCTTCGGCTTTGGTTGGGGATTGTCGTTCTTTTCATTCTCCTGGACTTGGAGCAAGTACAGCATAACCGGCCCAAAGGCCTCCATGGTACCTGCTGGAGATGTTCTGCAAGATGTTAATGGCTGCCTTACTATCTCCACTCCATTATCAAGGCGTTACAGATGCTCACAGGCCGAAGCAGGTCACGCAACTCATTAGGACTGAACACCATGCCAGATATCCCTGCCAAAGTACTCCTGAGACAATACAGTCAACAGCCCGTCTCGCCAAAAGAAGTCGTTGTTACCCTCCAGCTGACACCGACTTCTAGAAGTCCTTTGGCAGTTCTGTGGACAAAAGGTAACAGTTAGAAAATAAGCCAAGGGTCCCTGGAATCTAAAAGGGTCTACAAAATTCTAATGAGTCAAGCTTACTATATTAGACAACTATTGGCCAACAGTATGAGGACACCTTTCCAAATGGTCACATTGAGGCGTCTCCAGGGAAGGTTGGTCCTAATGCTACAGCATGCAAAGACGTTATAGACAACTATGATCTTCCAACCTCGTTGTAACAGTTTGGGGGAAGGTCTTTTTCTGTCATAAACACACAGTCTGACCAGTTTGGTGCAGAGTGGTCTACAAAGAATCCTGACCTCAATCCTACTGAACACCTTTAAAGGAACAGGAACACCGATTGGGAGCAAAGTCTTCACATTCCATGTAAGTATCTGACCACTGAAATGGGCACAAATTCCCACTGACACTTCAAGATCTTGTAGGAACCCTTCCGTGAAGAGGGATCTCTTACATCTGTGGTTGTCAGGTGTCAGGGACCTCCATGGTGGTTGTCAAGAGATCAGAAAACATCTGTCTGCCGATCTTCCTTTGGTAGTATGAACCTGGAAGCGCTCAGCTTTGAACACTTCCAGGCTCAAACCCTGGCTAGTCAAGTGGCTGATCAATCACAGTCTGTACTTAGTAAACTTCAACAAAGCGCAGAGGTGACATTAAATCTGACAGACCCCTGGCGTCTCCTTAAAGAGAACCTGTTACTTGCACCTTGACATCAAAAGGGGACTTGTAGGCAGGTGGAGGATGCAGCTACCTGTAGGTAGCACTATGTCATTTCTTCAAACTGGCAAGAGTCCATTGAAGACTTAGGCCTGATTCACACTATTGCGGATTTTCGGCCCACGGTTGTGCGGGCATGGCGGCCCACTCATTTGGGCTAGGATGGGATGCCCCCTGTGTGGAGGAGGCTCCAGGGGGGCCAAACGCCCCCTGCGCAGAGGAGGCTCCGGGGAGGGCCGGACGCCCCATTCGCGGGAGGAGGCTCCGGGGAGGGGGGCGGATGCCCCATGCGCGGAGGAGGTTCCAGACGCCCCCCCCTGCGCAGAGGAGCCTCCGGGGGGACCGGACACCCCCCCCTGCGCGGAGGAGGCTCCGTGGGGGACCGGACGCCCCCCCCTGCGCGGAGGAGGCTCCGGGGGGGACCGGACGCCCCCGCGCGGAGGAGGCTCCGGGGGGGACCGGACGCCCCCCCCCGCGCGGAGGAGGCTCCGGGGGGGACCGGACGCCCCCCCTGCCCGGAGAAGCCTCCGGGGGGACCAGACACCCCCCCTGCCCGGAGGAGCCTGGGGGGGGGGGGGACCGGACACCCCCCTGCGCAGAGGACAACATTCCCCTCCCCCCAGTCTTTAAACGTCCCTCCCCCGCGGAGCAGAGCCCAGACACATGACACCCCCTATAGATCACACACAGGTATCACCTCTCCATCAGCCCAGTTTCCTCCCCCATCCCCCTCTCTGTAGATCTCTCACACACAGTACAATGTCGGAGCTCCGTACAGATCGCACACAGCCCCCTCTCACCGCTCTCCATTACATCTCTATGGACATCCCGGCACACTCACCCGCTGGATTCATCTATGTAACAAAAGATTCTCTACACTCTTACTGCGCGTGCTCATAAAGCCGGCCGCCAAACACTGCGCATGCGCCAAGCGCCGGCCTGAATTGTGCGCCTGCGCACAGCCTGGCTACACATGAACACATGACCAGAGGGCGGGCCTTTTCGCGTTGGTCTGAGCAAAGCATACCGGGAGATGTAGTCCCGCCTTAGAGCCCTCCTATTAAAGGAAAGCATGGGAGGCATTACCATCCTCATACGGGGAGAAGTAAAGGGCATGCTGGGACTTGTAGTCAGGGTGCTGCATGCTGGGACTTGTAGTCAGGGAGCCCCACATTGGGACTTGTAGTCGGGTTGTTGCACGCTGGGACTTGTAGTCGGGGATCTGCATGCTGGGACTTGTAGTTAGGGAGCGGGACTTGTTGTCAGGGAGCCGCACGCCGGGAATTGTAGTGAAGGAGCCACACGTTGGGACTTGTAGACGGAGAGCCGCACGTTGGGACTTGTAGTCAAGGAGCCGCACGCCAGGACTTGTTGTCAGGGAGCCGCACTTCGGGACTTGTAATGAGGGAGCCGCACGCTGGGACTTGTAGTCGGGGAGCTGCACGCTGGGACTTGTAGTCGGGGATCTGCACGCTGGGACTTGTAGTTGGGGATCTGCATGCTGGGACTTGTAGTTAGGGAGCGGACTTGTAGTCAGGGAGCCGCACGCCGGGACTTGTAGTCAAGGAGCCGCGCGTTAGGACTTGTAGTCAGGGAGCCGCACGTTGGGACTTGTAGTCAGGGAGACGCACGTTGGGACTTGTAGTCAGGGAGCCGCACGCTGGGACTTGTAGTCAGGGAGCTGCACGTTGGGACTGGTAGTCTGGTTGTTGCACGTTGAGACTTGTAGTCGGGTTGTTGCACGCCGGGGCTTGTAGTCGGGGAGCCGCACGTTGGGACTTGTAGTAGGGGAGCAGCACGCCGGGACTTGTAATCGGGGAGCCATACGCCGGGGCTTGTAGTCGTGGAGCCGTACGCCGGGGCTTGTAGTCGGGGAGCCGTACGCCGGGGCTTGTAGTCGTGGAGCCGCACCCCGGGGCTTGTAGTCGGGGAGCAGCACGCCGGGGCTTGTAATCGGGGAGCCGTACGCCGGGGCTTGTAGTCGGGGAGCCGTACGCCGGGGCTTGTAGTCGGGGAGCCGTACGCCGGGGCTTGTAGTCGTGGAGCCGCACCCCGGGGCTTGTAGTCGGGGAGCCGCACCCCGGGGCTTGTAGTCGGGGAGCCGCACCCCGGGGCTTGTAGTCGGGGAGCCGCACCCCGGGGCTTGTAGTCGGGGAGCCGCACCCCGGGGCTTGTAGTCGGGGAGCCGCACGCCGGGGCTTGTAGTCGGGGAGCAGCACGCCGGGGCTTGTAATCGGGGAGCCGTACGCCGGGGCTTGTGGTCGGGGAGCCGTACGCCGGGGCTTGTGGTCGTGGAGCCGCACCCCGGGGCTTGTGGTCGGGGAGCCGCACCCCGGGGCTTGTGGTCGGGGAGCCGCACGCCGGGGCTTGTGGTCGGGGAGCCGCACGCCGGGGCTTGTGGTCGGGGAGCCGCACGCCGGGGCTTGTGGTCGGGGCTTGTGGTCGGGGAGCAGCACGCCGGGGCTTGTGGTCGGGGAGCCGCACGCCGGGGCTTGTGGTCGGGGAGCCGCACGCCGGGGCTTGTGGTCGGGGAGCCGCACGCCGGGGCTTGTGGTCGGGGAGCCGTACGCCGAGGCGTGCGGTCGGGGAGCAGCACGCCGGGGCTTGCGGTCGGGGAGCCGCACCCCGGGGCTTGTGGTCGGGGAGCCGCACCCCGGGGCTTGTGGTCGGGGAGCCGCACGCCGGGGCTTGTGGTCGGGGAGCCGCACGCCGGGGCTTGTGGTCGGGGAGCTGCACGCTGGGGCTTGTAGTTAGCACTATCAATACTCCCCTTCTTTCTGTCAAGGGCCACGGTTCTGCTCCCTATCTGTCAAGGGCCACGGTTCCAGTCCTGGTCTATCAAGGGCCGTAGTAGTACTCATTCGTCTATTACGGGCCACAGTTCTGCTCCCAGTCTATTAAGGGCCACAGTACTGCAGCTCCATATCTATCTATCTATCTAGAGCCATGGTTCTGCTCCCAGTCTATCAAGGAAGACAGTACTGCTCCCTATCTATCTGAAGCCACTGTTCTGGTCCTGGTCTATCAAGGGCCATAATAGTACCCCCCATCTGTCTATCAAGGGCCACAGTTCTGCTCCCAGTCTATCAATGGCCATGGTACTGCTCTCTAGGGTCCCAGTCATGGTCCTGGGCCACAGTACTACTCCCCATTCATCTATTAAGGGCCACTGTTTTGGTTCTAGTGTATAAAGGGCCACACTACCACTCTGTATTTCTCTATCAGGGGCCTCAGTTCTGAATCCTGATCTATCAAGGACCGCATTGCTACTCCCTTTTTATCTATCAAGGGCCACAGTTCCAGTCCCAGTTCATCAAGGGTCACAGTACTACTCCCTATCTATCAAGAGTCACAGTTCTGGTCCTGGACTATACCTGAAATAACTCAATCAGTAAAATAAAGCATTATGGCCACTAGATGGAGCTGATGATTAAAGGAAATAAACCTGTTAGACATAGTACAGGGAGGATTCATTATGGCTGGGCAAATGCTTGTGACATTCATTCAGCGAACATAAATAGACCCCCCCCCCCCCCCAATGTCTTTGCACTGTGCCTGTGTTGATAAAAGCAGATCACCACAGCTCCAGGTGTAAATGAGCCCTAAAGTTTCAAGAGCCATAAAGAAAACTTACTATTTCAGAAAAGACTCTAAGGAGTGTATTTAGAAAAAAAAAAATCACATGGCAACTGCATGTACATTGTGTGACTAGGGGCTAGATTATTAGGCTATTTTCCCTCCAGGTTGGATGTTCTTCATTCATAAAGAAGTGAGCGAATCAGGAAAATACCATATTATGAACACTAGATGGTGCTGACGATCCCAGTAAATAAATATTTATTTCCTATGATCATCAGCTCCATCTAATGCAGTGATGGCGAACCTTTTTGAGCCCGAGTGCCCAAACTGCAACCCAAAACCAACTTATTTCTTTCAAAGTGCCAACACTGCAATGAAACCTGAATATCGAGCTTTTGGTTTAGAAAAAACAACTCGTACAGTAGTGCAAACTAACAGTACAGGGATGACCAGAGACTGCGGACACAGTACAGGAGATGACCAGAGACTGCGGACAGTACAGGAGATGACCAGAGACTGCGGACACAGTACAGGAGATGACCGGAGACTGCAGACACAGTACAGGAGATGACCAGAGACTGCGGACACAGTACAGGGATGACCAGAGACTGCGGACACAGTACAGGGATGACCAGAGACTGCGGACACAGTACAGGGATGACCAGAGACTGCGGACACAGTACAGGGATGACCAGAGACTGCGGACACAGTACAGGGATGACCAGAGACTGCGGACAGTACAGGAGATGGCCAGAGACTGCGGACAGTACAGGGATGACCAGAGACTGCGGACACAGTACAGGGATGACCAGAGACTGCGGACACAGTACAGGGATGACCAGAGACTGCGGACACAGTACAGGGATGACCAGAGACTGCGGACAGTACAGGAGATGGCCAGAGACTGCGGACAGTACAGGGATGACCAGAGACTGCGAACACAGTACAGGGATGACCAGAGACTGCGGACACAGTACAGGAGATGACCAGAGACTGCGGACAGTACAGGGATGACCAGAGACTGCGGACACAGTACAGGGATGACCAGAGACTGCGGACACAGTACAGGGATGACCAGAGACTGCGGACACAGTACAGGGATGACCAGAGACTGCGGACACAGTACAGGGATGACCAGAGACTGCGGACACAGTACAGGGATGACCAGAGACTGCGGACACAGTACAGGGATGACCAGAGACTGCGGACAGTACAGGAGATGGCCAGAGACTGCGGACAGTACAGGGATGACCAGAGACTGCGAACACAGTACAGGGATGACCAGAGACTGCGGACACAGTACAGGAGATGACCAGAGACTGCGGACACAGTACAGGGATGACCAGAGACTGCAGACACAGTACAGGGAAGACCAGAGACTGCAGACACAGTACAGGAGATGACCAGAGACTGCGGACAGTACAGGAGATGACCAGAGACTGCGGACACAGTACAGGAGATGACCAGAGACTGCGGACACAGTACAGGAGATGACCAGAGACTGCGGACATAGTACAGGGGATGACCAGAGACTGCGGACACAGTACAGGAGATGACCAGAGACTGCGAACAGTACAGAAGATGACCAGAGACTGCGGACAGTACAGGAGATGACCAGAGACTGCGGACAGTACAGGGATGACCAGAGACTGCGGACACAGTACAGGGATGACCAGAGACTGCGGACAGTACAGGGATGACCAGAGACTGCGGACACAGTACAGGAGATGACCAGAGACTGCGGACACAGTACAGGGATGACCAGAGACTGCGGACACAGTACAGGGATGACCAGAGACTGCGGACACAGTACAGGGATGACCAGAGACTGCGGACAGTACAGGAGATGGCCAGAGACTGCGGACAGTACAGGGATGACCAGAGACTGCGAACACAGTACAGGGATGCCCAGAGACTGCGGACACAGTACAGGGATGACCAGAGACTGCGGACACAGTACAGGAGATGACCAGAGACTGCGGACACAGTACAGGGATGACCAGAGACTGCGGACACAGTACAGGGAAGACCAGAGACTGCAGACACAGTACAGGAGATGACCAGAGACTGCGGACAGTACAGGAGATGACCAGAGACTGGGGACACAGTACAGGAGATGACCAGAGACTGCGGACACAGTACAGGAGATGACCAGAGACTGCGGACATAGTACAGGGGATGACCAGAGACTGCAGACACAGTACAGGAGATGACCAGAGACTGCGAACAGTACAGAAGATGACCAGAGACTGCGGACAGTACAGGAGATGACCAGAGACTGCGGACAGTACAGGGATGACCAGAGACTGCGGACACAGTACAGGGATGACCAGAGACTGCGGACAGTACAGGGATGACCAGAGACTGCGGACACAGTACAGGAGATGACCAGAGACTGCGGACACAGTACAGGGATGACCAGTGACTGCGGACAGTACAGGGATGACCAGAGACTGCGGAAAGTACAGGAGATGACCAGAGACTGCGGACAGTACAGGAGATGACCAGAGACTGAGGACAGTACAGGAGATGACCAGAGACTGCGGACACAGTACAGGAGATGACCAGAGACTGCGGACACAGTACAGAAGATGACCAGAGACTGCGAACAGTACAGAAGATGACCAGAGACTGCGGACAGTACAGGAGATGACCAGAGACTGCAGACAGTACAGGGATGACCAGAGACTGCGGACACAGTACAGGGATGACCAGAGACTGCGGAAAGTACAGGAGATGACCAGAGACTGCGGACAGTACAGGAGATGACCAGAGACTGCGGACACAGTACAGGAGATGACCAGAGACTGCGGACACAGTACAGGAGATGACCAGAGACTGCGGACAGTACAGGGATGACCAGAGACTGCGGACAGTACAGGGATGACCAGAGACTGCGGACAGTACAGGGATGACCAGAGACTGCGGAAAGTACAGGAGATGACCAGAGACTGCGGACAGTACAGGAGATGACCAGAGACTGCGGACAGTACAGGAGATGACCAGAGACTGCGGACACAGTACAGGAGATGACCAGAGACTGCGGACACAGTACAGAAGATGACCAGAGACTGCGAACAGTACAGAAGATGACCAGAGACTGCGGACAGTACAGGAGATGACCAGAGACTGCAGACAGTACAGGAGATGACCAGAGACTGCGGACACAGTACAGGGATGATCAGAGACTGCGGAAAGTACAGGAGATGACCAGAGACTGCGGACAGTACAGGAGATGACCAGAGACTGCGGACACAGTACAGGAGATGACCAGAGACTGCGGACACAGTACAGGAGATGACCAGAGACTGCGGACAGTACAGGGATGACCAGAGACTGCGGACACAGTACAGGGATGACCAGAGACTGCGGACAGTACAGAAGATGACCAGAGACTGCGGACAGTACAGGAGATGACCAGAGACTGCGGACACAGTACAGGGATGACCAGAGACTGCGGACAGTACAGGGATGACCAGAGACTGCGGACACAGTACAGGGATGACCAGAGACTGCGGACAGTACAGGGATGACCAGAGACTGCAGACACAGTACAGGAGATGACCAGAGACTGCGGACACAGTACAGGGATGACCAGTGACTGCGGACAGTACAGGGATGACCAGAGACTGCGGAAAGTACAGGAGATGACCAGAGACTGCGGACAGTACAGGGATGACCAGAGACTGCAGACACAGTACAGGAGATGACCAGAGACTGCGGACACAGTACAGGGATGACCAGTGACTGCGGACAGTACAGGGATGACCAGAGACTGCGGAAAGTACAGGAGATGACCAGAGACTGCGGACAGTACAGGGATGACCAGAGACTGCGGACAGTACAGGGATGACCAGAGACTGCGGACATAGTACAGGGATGACCAGTGACTGCGGACAGTACAGGGATGACCAGAGACTGCGGACAGTACAGGGATGACCAGAGACTGCGGACACAGTACAGGGATGACCAGAGACTGCGGACACAGTACAGGGATGACCAGAGACTGCGGACACAGTACAGGGATGACCAGAGACTGCAGACACAGTACAGGGATGACCAGAGACTGCAGACACAGTACAGGAGATGACCAGAGACTGCGGACAGCACAGGGATGACCAGAGACTGCGGACACAGTACAGGGATGACCAGAGACTGCGGACAGTACAGGAGATGACCAGAGACTGCGGACAGTACAGGAGATGACCAGAGACTGCGGACAGTACAGGGGATGACCAGAGACTGCGGACAGCACAGGGATGACCAGAGACTGCGGACAGCACAGGGATGACCAGAGACTGCGGACAGCACAGGAGATGACCAGAGACTGCGGACAGTACAGGGATGACCAGAGACTGCGGACAGCACAGGGATGACCAGAGACTGCGGACAGCACAGGGATGACCAGAGACTGCGGACAGCACAGGGATGACCAGAGACTGCGGACAGCACAGGGATGACCAGAGACTGCGGACAGCACAGGGATGACCAGAGACTGCGGACAGCACAGGGATGACTGCTGACCTTTGGGGAGGGAGGGGGAGCGGGTACCTGAATTTGACAGGTACCCGCTCTTACTTCCGCAGAGTTTTTTTTTTTTATCTTACCTGTTCCTTTATCCAGCCGCGCGTTGTCTTCCCGGCTTCTGTAGTGTGGGCGCTCGTCGGACAGCCGGATGCCCAGTGCGCATGCGCGAGAAGCGCTGCGCTTTGTGATTGGTCCGGCGGCTTCTGGGATCTGTCATGTGTCCCAGGTACCGCCTTACCATTCACAAAGAGCACTGCTTCTTGTGCATGCGCACTTGGGACCCGGCTGTCACGCACACTACAGCCGGGAAGACAGCGCGCCGCTGGATTCTAATGGCGTGCCCACAGATAAGGCTCGGCGTGCCGGCTGTGGCACGCCTGCCACGGGTTCGCCATCACTGATCTAGTGGCACTAATGTGGTATTTTGTCTGATTCATTGTCATCTGTATGAATGACTAATGCACGTATAATCGTTCTGTGCAGATGTTCTCTCTCCAGCCTAGCAGTTGACTTTGCCACCATTCAGACATACATTATTCATTCATACAGATGAGAGTGAATTGGGAAGATACCACATTAGGTGGAGCCGGCGATCACAGTATATAACTATTTATTTTGTATGATCTCCAGCTAGCTGGTAGAGACATCCCCAAAAAGACTTGCAGCTGGAATTGCAGCGAAAGGGGGTCCTACAAAGTATTGACTCCTGGGGGCTGAATACAAATACACGCCACACTTTTCACAGATTTACTTGTAAAACATTTTGGATTGACCAGTGCTCCGTGAGATGTTCAAAGCTTGGGATATTTTTTCTATAACCTAACCCTACTTTAAACTTCTCCACAACTTTATCCCTGACCTGTCTGGTTTATTCCTTGGCCTTCATGATGTGGTTTGTTCACTAATGTTCTTTAACAAACCTCTGAGGGCTTCACAGAACAGCTGTATTTATTATTATATATGTATTCCCTGCTGAAGAAAAGCACCCCCACATCATGATGCACGGTGGGGATGGTGTGTTCAGGGTGATGTGCAGTGATAGTTTTCCGCCGCGCATAGCGTTTTGCTTTTAGGCCAAATAGTTCAATTTTGGTCTCATCTGACCAGAGCACCTTCTTCCACATGTTTGCTGTGTCCCCCACATGGCTTCTCGTAAACTAAAAATGGGACTTATGGCTTTCTTTCAACAATGGCTTTCTTCTTGCCACTCTTCCATAAAGGCCAGATTTGTGGAGTGCACGACTAATAGTTGTCCTGTGGACAGATTCTCCCACCTGAGCTGTGGATCTCTGCAGCTCCTCCAGAGTTCCCATGGGCCTCTTGGCTGCTTCTCTGATGAATGCTCTCCTTGCCAGGGCTGTCAGATTAGGTGGACGGCCATGTCTTGGTAGGTTTGCAGTTGTGCCGTATGTCGCGAACGCGCACACCAGAGGCAGGACGCAGCCTCCGTTTTGTTAAGAATCTCCATTTTCTCCCCTCATACTTTCCCCCTCCCTCTCTGAGAGGCACAGTGACATTTGGCCAGTGTGTGTGTTAGGAGTGTCACAGGAGGCCAGAGCCCAGCAGGGGACTAGGAGCTATAATGTCCCCAAGGGAACAGGGGCCTCCCTGTCCAAAGAACGTGTGCAATTTAACACCTCGTAAAAAGATAATGCAGCCTTCCCAGGAGTTCAAAAGACATTGAACCAGATAACCTTTTTAAAAATCCATTTTTCCCCTGTCTCATATCTTGGAATATGAGAGAGTTACATAAAAACCAGGCATATCATCAGATTGGCCAAGAGGAGGCGAACAGTTTCATGGGTCACTCACCTTGTCTCAAATACATAGGAAAGCAGAAAAGTAGATCTTGGGAACCATTCAGTGTATAATTTCATAATTCATATCTAATCAATCCTCAGACGTGTCTGCATAATAATCTACCCGCGGGTGGAATGTCACTTGTGCATATGGAAAGTTATGAGCCAAAATATGAACTAGAAGAGATTTTGGCTCTAGTTGAGGTATCCACCCAGACCACCCCTCCCTAAATGAGGCATTGGTCCTTGGCTTTAGAGACACCCCCTGCTGGGGAACTACAGATTGGGCTGTCAGGCCTAAGAGAGTAAGTTGAAGAATTCTCCCTTTTAACATCAGGACCACCTGAGGAGACCCGTGCCCTTTTGTTCTGAAACTTGATCTGCTAACCCAGGACTTTGGCAAGTACTTTAACCTCTCCCTGTTATCTCTTTGCTGTGCTGTTGTTCTCTGTATATTTATATATATATATTTGTTACATCTTTGTTCTGTAAATATTTTTATTGCACCCCTTTTTGACTTTTCAGTAATAAATCTTTCCTTCTGAAAGTGTTGAACTTTTTCTATAGCTCTTAATTGCAATTTACGAATTCCTGCCTCGCTACTGTGTTTGTTTAACCCTCTGTATAACCAGCCTGCGGTGACCGTGTTATACAGACGATTACCTTAACCATTATAGTTTTATTGCTGGTATAGCCAAGTTTCCTCTTTCTCTGTACAAAAAGGAGGTGGTGGCAGTGTGAAGGGTTAATTGCATAATTAACCTGACCCAGTAACAATCGCTCAGGCTGCCGGTACATAGATTGTGGTCCAATTCACTGGAAAATCGTTGTGCAGGGTGCAGCTGGGTGTGGCATTGTTACGCACGTGACATCGCGGTTTTAGATTGGCTAGTCCTTCGGTCACGAGTTTAGTGAGAAGGGCTGGGGTCTGACACCGCGGTCGTCACATATTGGTGACAGCGATCGTGGGATCATCGCATATTGGTGGCAGCGATCCTGCGTCCGTCACACCGTACTCTTTTCATTTTCAGATGATGGATTGAACAGTGCTCCGTGAGATGTTCAAAGCTTGGGATATTTTTTTTTAATAACCTAACCCTGCTTTAAACTTCTCCGCAACTTTATCCCTGACCTGTCTGTTGTGTTCCTTGGCCTTCATGATGTTGTTTGTTCTCTAACAAACCTCTGAGGGCTTCACAGAAGAGCTGTATTTTATATTGCATAGTCTGCTTGAAAGGGTATATACCAGTGTGCAGAGGGCCTTTCAGAATTTCTGTTGTTAACAGCATGCCGCCCAGCCACTGTACATATACGGTGGCAGGGCGGCACTCACAGGCAGAACCACGTTTTAAAACGTGTGTTTTATAAACAAATAGGGGGTGCGCTGCCGCCCTATTTGTCCTGTGGTTCACCGCCGCAGATGTCAGTTGCCGGGTCACAGCTGCTCCTTAGCGGCTATGTCCTGGCGATCGGCGGTAAACGGTGACAGAGAGCACAGCTGCAGTAGCTGTGCTGTCTGTCACCTCTCTGTCAGCTCGAGGATGAGCTGATCGAGAAAGAACAGTTTCTCTTTCTCGATCAGCCTTGTCCCGCCCAGTACACACCCCCGCCCCCTAGTAAAACACTCCCCTCACTCCTATAACCCTTCCCTGCAAAATAAAGTTAACCCCTTCCTCCCCATTGCCATTAGTACAGTGTCAGTGTTTTTTTTTTTGCACTGATCACTGTATTAGTGTTTTTGGGGATGTCAGTGACCCCAAGTCAGTACCCCCCAATGTCAGAATGACCGCCACAGTCCCGCCATAAGTCGCTGGTCGCTGCCATAAGTCCCTGATCGCCGACATAAGTCGCTGATCGCCGCCATTATTAGTATAAAAAAAACCCTAAAAATCCCAGTATCTTTCCCGCCATTTGTAAACGCTATAACTTTCACATAAACCAATTAATTTACACGTATTGGGGTTTTTTTTCAGCAAAGACATGTCGCAGAATGCATTTTGGCAGAAATTTATGACTAAATTTGATTTTTGCATTTTTTTTTACTGGACATGTTTTATAGCAAAAAGTCCAAAATATTGTTTTTTTTTCCTCAAAATTGTCAGCCTTTTTTTTTTTATAGCGCAAAAAATAAAAACCGCACAGGCGATCAAATACCACTGAAAGAAAGCTCAATTTGTGGGGAAAAAAAAGGATGTAAATTTCTTTTATGTACCGTATTGCATGATCACGCAATTGTCCGTTAAACTAGCGCAGCGCTGTATAGCAGAAAAATGGCATAAATTACAGTATCTATACCATAGTTTGTAGACGCTATAACTTCCACACAAAGCAATCAATATACACTTATTGGGATTTTTTTACCAAAAACATGGAGCACAATACATTTCGGCCTAAATTTATAACCAACTTTGAGTTTACGATATATTTTATATAGCTGAAAATAAAAAATATTGTTTTTCTTCAAAATTTTTGGCGGTTTTTTGTTTATAGCGTGAAAAATAAAAAGCGCACAGGTGATCAAATTACACCAAAAGAAAGCTCTATTTGTGTGAAAAAAAGGACATAAATTTCGTTTGGGTGCAGCATTGCATGACCGCGCAATTATCAGTTGAATTAGTGCAGCGCCGAGTAGCAAAAAGAGGCCTGGTCATTAAGGGGGGTAAATCCTCTGGAGGTCAAGTGGTTAATATGTGGTTACACCCTTTAGCACCTGATAGATAAATGCATGCACTAGCTTTTGGGATTTGAGCACAGGGATCTCTTGTTTGGTCTATCATATACAAATCCAAATAAAATACATTTATGTTTTTGGTTGTAACATGACAAAATGTGGAAAATTTCCGGGGGAGGAGGAAGACTTTTTCAAGGCACTGTATGTTTACTATAATAATAATGCAGCGTTAATGCATATTAAATAAAAATACATATATATACCTTAATATGTGATGATAATAATATAGAAATTAAATATAAACATGCAGATGAACGAATCTATAGTGATATGATCCAATAAAGATCTAATTAGTGCCACAAACAACGTAGTGCAAAGCAATGTGAAATTACAAACTAGTCCTCAATCAGGACCTCATATAGTGGAAAAACATTAATAACATCAATAAACACCCTCCAAAAAATATCCCTACCAGGGATTTTACAGATAAAAAACACACAGACTGGTGCAAAACATCCGTGAATCCCCAAATTAGGGGAAAAATCCTAAACAAAGTGAACAGTGCTTACACATAAAATGTAATCAACAAAACTTCAGGGACAGAATATTCCAAAAATATTTATCAAAAATTCTTAAACGAATTTCCAGGGGGAGGAAGACTTTTTTTTTAAGGCACTGTATGTTTACTTCTTATCTAGCAGAAGAAATGTTACCTTTTTAGATTTAAAAAAAAAAAATCCTGTTAATGAAGAATAAAGATATGGGGTTCAAAAATGTTTGGTCTATACTTATGCAGGCCATAGATGGGTCGAAAATCGGCCGATTTTTCAGCCGAAAATAAAATCGGCCGATTTTCGGATCGTTAGTGCGTTAATAGGTCGGCCTTTTTTTCGGTATTGGCAGATTTTTTTTATCGGTAAAGTTTGAAAAAAAAATCTGCCAATTTTCGCGGCAATGATGGGCAAATCGGCCGATCTTTTTACCGATAAAAAAATCTGTGCATGAGCAGTGACCTGCAAGAGGAAGACAAAAAGAAGAGGAGGAAGAAGAGGATGAAGAAGAAGAAGAATTCCAGTCCAGCAAAAAGTGTCCCTGCAGAGAGCTCCACTATTTCTTTGACAGTTCTTTGACGTTTATAGCGGCTGCAACATTGTATCTATTTGTTTCTGAATAAAAACCTCTGTATCTGAAATGGATACAAATAGATACATTGTTGCAGCCGCTATAAATGTCAAAGAACTGTCAAAGAAATAGCGGAGCTCTCTGCAGAGACACTTTTTGCCAACTGTAGACAGGATGAAAATCGGACGTTTTTTTTTTACCGTTCCTGGTAACGTCGGCCGCTTGAACGACCAATTTGTTTGTTTTTTTAAAGAAAAATCGGCCGGTTTTCTCCCCATCTATGGCCTGCATTAGTCTTACAACTAATTTTTCTTTTGAAATACTGCCATCTAGTGACTAAGCAGGATAGTGCAGCTGTGATAGCAATTTATTTATAACAGGTATTTTATATATTATTATTATACAGGATTTATATAGCGCCAACAGTTTTTTTAGCGCTTTACAATATAACGGGAGACAATACAGCAACAATACAGTTCAATACAAGAGGGATAGGAGGGCCCTGCTCCTTGGAGCTTACAATCTAGGAAGGAGGGGCTAGTGGTACAAAAGGTAATAACTATGGGGGATGGACTGGTTGGAAGTGTAGAAGATTCCAGTATTATCTGAGGGCAGGATAGGCTTCCCTGAAGAGATAGATAGGTTTTCAGTGATCACCTAAAAATGAGCAGAGTAGGCGATAGTCTGATAAATTGAGGTAGAGAGTTCCAGAGGATGGGGGAAGCTCTGGAGAAGTTCTGGAGATGAGCATGGGAGGAGGAGACAAGGGAACTAGAGAGCAGGAGGTCTTGCGAGGAGCAGAGAGTACGGTTTGGGTGATATTTGGAGAGAAGATTGGTGATGTAATTTGGGGCAGAGTTATAAATGGCTTTATATATTATTGTTAATGTTTTGAATTGTATCCGTTGGGGAACGGGAAACCAGTGGAGGGATTGTCAGAGAGGGGTGGAGACCAGTGGAGAGATTGGCAGAGAGGGGTGGAGACCAGTGGCGGGTTTGGCAGAGAGGGGTGGAGACCAGTGGCGGGATTGGCAGAGAGGGGTGGAGGACACTGAGTGGAGGCCAGTGGAGGGATTGGCAGAGAGGGGTGGAGGACACTGAGTGGAGGCCAGTGGAGGGATTGGCAGAGAGGGGTGGAGGACACTGAGTGGAGGCCAGCGGAGGGATTGGCAGAGAGGGGTGGCAGATACAGAACGGTTAGTAAGGTGGATGAGTCTGGCAGCAGCATTCATGATAGACTGCGATGAGGTAGGCCAATGAGGAGGGAGTTACAATAGTCATATATTACACATGTTGTACTTTCACATCAGTTCCCTGCCCTCAAGGGGTTTACAATCAAATGTCCCTGTCTCATATACTAGGACCAACTTACTACAGGAGCTAATGACCCTACCAACATGTGAGAGGAAACTCATGGAAGCGTAGAAAGAACATGCAAACTCTATGCAGGTAGTGTCTTAGCTGGAATGTGAACAAAGGACCCCAGTGCTTCAAATGCTAAGCCACTGTGCTTGAAAGTAAGGAGTGAAGAGCCAGGAACTCATCCTTCCGAAGAATTCCTTTATTACATCGAGTCAGGTGATTGTAGCCATATTACTGAGATTAATACTTATTGCCAAAACACGTAGGGAAGTTTTACCTGTACACTGTACTAAATGTAATATAGGAATTCTTCAGAAGGACTAGTTACAGTTCTTCAGTCCTTACTTTAACCACTTCCCGTCCGCCCGTTGTATATAAACTGCCGGAGGGTGGCAGTGCAGGGGCAGGTTGCCGTTCATAAACGGCGCCCGTCATTTTGGATTGTGCGCGCTCCCTGGGAGTGCCCGGCACTGTGATCCGGTGCCCGCTGTGTCCTCCAGACACAGAGGAACACCGATCGCTCTACGGGACTTCTCTGTGAGGTCCCGATCATGTGATCACTGATTAGCCAATCAGTGATCACATGAATAGGTTGTAAGCAAGATGTCACTTCTGAAATCATTGCTTACTACTAGTGAAATCTGTGAATGATCACAGAGATCACATGGTACAAGGCTATTCACAACAGCCTTGTACCATGTGGCAAGCTGTGACCAATCACAGCTTGCACAGTATTTCTCAATGGCTGCAAGAATGCAGCCAGAGAGAAGGAGAAATGATTGCTTTTACAGCCTTTATGGGCTGTCACTATGGTGACATTGTACTGCTAGGGTGACAGTAAGTTTAAAAAAAAAACAAATAATATATAAAAATGTAAAAATAAATTTGTAAAAAATTATAATTTTTGGTTATAAACTAATTTGGGTTATTTTTGTATACTAAAAAGATAACTGAATACATTTTGGCCAATATTTATGAAGAAAGATTATTTATTTGCAAAATTTTATAAGAAAAACACTTTTTTCAAAAGTTTGGGACTTTTTCATTTATATAGCAAAAAAAAATATAAAAATCCCAGTGGTGAATAAATACCACCAAAATAAAGTTTTATCTGTCTCAAAAAAATGCTAAAAAATTCATTTGGGTACAGTGTTGCATGACCGCACAATTGTCATTCAAAGTGTGATGGCACTGAAAGCTGAAAATTGGCCTGGACAGGAAGGGGGTAAAAGTGTCCAGACTTGAAGTGGTTAAAGTTACTTCAGTGTTGAGAAGACACTGAGCAGGAGCACCATCAGTCCACCCTATGTAGGGAATCCATCTGGGTGTAGTATCTTTTTCTCTTTAGGCCACTGTGCTGCCCAAGTAAAACTCCATGTCCCAGTTAGCTTTGAACTTTAATGGCATCCCAGTCTTAGTCCGTAGGGTTCAATATTGAGTTGGCCCCGCCTTTGCAGCTATAACAGCTTCAACTCTTCTGGGAAGGCCGCCCACAAGGTTTAGGAGGGTGTCTATGGGAAGGTTTGATCATTCTTCCAGAAGAGCATTTGTGAGGTCAGGCACTGATGTCGGGGGAGGAGGCCTGGCTCACAGTCTCCACTCTATTGCATCCCAAAGATGTTCTATGGCGTTGAGGTCAGAACTCTTTGCAGGTCAGTCAAATTCCTCCACCTCAAACTGGCTCCTCCATGTCTTTATGGACCTTGCTTGTGCACTGGTGTGCAGTCATGTTGGAACAGGAAGGGGCCATCCCCAAACTCTTCCCACAAAGTTGGGAGCATGAAATTGTCAAAAATGTCTTGGTATGCTGACTCCTTAAGGGTTGCCTTCACTTGAACTAAGGGGCCAAGCCCAACCCCTGAAAAACAACCCCACACCATAATCCCCCCCTTGGCACAATGCAGTCAGGCAGGTATCGTTCTGCTGTAAACTGCCAAACCCAGACATGTCCATCGGATATAACAGAGAAACGTGATTGGTCAGTCCAGAGAACACGTCTCCACTGCTCTAGAGTCCAGTGGCAGCGTGCTTTACATCACTGCATCCGACGCTTTGCATTGCACTTGGTGATGTAAGGCTTGGATGCCGGTGCTCGGCCATGGAAACCCATTCTATGAAACTCCCTTCACACTGGTGTTCTGCTAATCTGAAGGCCACACAAATGTTATTGTAATCCCACTAATAGTTGACCGTCGAATATTTAGTAGCCAGGAAATGTCATGTATGGACTTATTGCACAGGTGGCAATCTATCACGGTACCACGCTTGGAGCCACTGAGCTCCTGAGAGCGACCCATTCTTTCACAAATGTTTGTAGAAGCAGTTTGCATGCCTAGGGGCTTGATTGTATACACCTGTGGCCATGGAGGTGATTGGCACACCTGAATCCAATGATTTGGAAGGTTGGCCCAATAGTTTTGGCAATATAGTGTGTGTGTATATATATATGTATACACAGTGCTCAGCATAAATGAGTACACCCCAACAGATTTGTCAGAAAACCTTTACTTTACTTTGAGAATCAACATTTTCTATGAGACACTATACTACACAATCCTCCCACAAATGCCAGCCATTGATTGCAAACAAGATTTGTTAATTTGCACACACAAAAAAGTATTTTTCCTAACAAATTCATGCAAGAACATGTTGCAAAAATGAATACACCCCAATGAATGTCTTAGGAGCAAAGCAAAATTTTAGACAACAAAATCCTAATTAACAAGAATTCGACTCCAGGTGAGTCTAATTGTTCATTAAACAGGAATCCAGCAGACAGTTGATTATAAAAGGGCATTACTTAACTAAGAAAACCCCTCCCATTTCATGCTGTCAGCAATGGCACCACATGGAAGAGAAATGTCACAAGGGCAATGCAAAGCGTCAGATGCAGTGGTGTGAAGCACGCCGCCACTGGACTCTAGAGACGTGTTCTCTGGAGTGACCAATCATCAATCTGGAAATCTGATGGACGTGTCTGGGTTTAGCAATTGCCAGGAGAACAGCACTTGCCTGACTACATTGTGCCAAGTGTAAAGTTTGTTGGAGGGAGATTATGGTGTAGGCAGGGGCGGACTGACCATTTGGAAACCCGGGCACTGCCCAAGGACCCAGGGTCAGTAGGGTCCCTGGTACCTTTTTCATATGTTTTTTTGAGTTTGGGCAAGGACACAGGGGCCCCATGATCCCCTATTGCCCGGGGGTCCCATGAGTTGTCAGTCCTTTCCTGGGTGTAGGGTTATATTTCAGGGCTTGGACTTGGCCCCTTAGTTATAATATATAATTTTGTCTTTTTTTACTATATTATATACATATATACTCTGTAAACCTGGAAAACATGATTCAATTTCCCCTTGATCTCTGTGCTTACACTAAACATGATAATTTTTCCACCCTGTGTTCTGATATCTTATAACAACATCCACAAGTGTCGGATTTACTCCCATCTTCTTTATTTGTATATAGATCATCCCAGTGAACGCGTGTCCATTACTATTTGCATTGTAACATCAAAGAAGCCATGTTCCATCAACAGGTAGAGAGCACTTCTATCCTCTATAAAGACGGCTCTTCTACACAATGGCGAATCCTACAGAGGAATATTACGATGAACATATTTTAATGAAGCTGCTAAAATGTGTGCCATTTGGATTGTTAGTATTGGTAGGTTTGGTGACCCATACATTTATTGTGACTGTTAATGTCATTGACTGTCTGAAGAGAAGATCAGTAACAAACAAAATTCTTCTTCTTCTTGGGATATCAAGGATCTCTTTACATATTGCTTCCCTGTTGGATTATGTTTCCTCTTTGTACTCTCAAGAGTTGAACATGTCGATTGAATTAACTGTGCAATACTCCGTCTTTTCCAACATCTTGTTATCGACCCTGTTCTCCATCTTCTTCTATTTCCAGATCTCCACCTTTAATAATATCATTTTCTTAGCTCTTAAGTCCATCATATCAAGGAAGATCATCTGCCTGATCAATGCCTCTATGCTGTTTTCTATAATATACTCACACATGAATGTTTTCCTCACTTTTATGATGCTTTCTAGAAATTCAACAAGTGATAACATTTTATTTGATAAACCACAGAAGGTGATAATCTCATATCATAATTCAATGTGGACTATTCACCCTCTCCTTTTGTCTCTTGTTGTGTTGGCTCTTCTCATTATGTTGCTTGGTCTTGGCATATGTAGACTGAACTGTCTTGGAGATGCGATGAACGATGTAGACATCTATTATAGGACTTTGAAATTTACAGTTTTCTCCTTCCTGGCATGTGCATTGTATATTATATCAAATTTAATTTTCATGGAGATATTGAACATTTTATTTTTTCATTTTATATTGAACATTTTTCCAATTCTACAATCTGTTCTGCTGATATTTGCAGTGGCAAACCTAAGAAATCGGTTCTTTAGGATTGTCCATTTTGGAGCTAACTGCTTGTTCAACAGAAATGCTCCTGAACCTTGCACTAGAGAGCTGGTGGAGGTGACCCATTTGTGATCAACAGCATCATTTTAGCCAGGCACCAGAAATTGGTATGATTGTAATTTACATATATATTGCTACTCCTGCAGGAGCTGCTGAATTTGATGGGTCCCCTAAGCTCTATACAGCCAGGCAACACACGTTTTCCACATTTTCTCTATCTGACTCAGTACAACAGTCCTTGAGCTTGTTTTTGTTGTTTTAATTGAGGGTTAACAACTTGGATGAGGTCTAGGGGTATATGGGATGCCCAAGGAACTGTAAAACTTGAGGACAACTTCTTATCAACACTGTACATAGAATGTCGACCAAAAATTAGAAACTGTCTCTTTAAGGAGCACCGATGTCCCCACTGGTGTACCTCCTCAGACCCCAGATGAATCCTTCCTCTTTCACCCGGCTGCCTTGAGGGTATCCCTGGGCAAGGGATTCCTAGATCTGCAATTAAGTAGTCCCGGATGAGAACTAGTTGGATCTTGTACCTGGCTGCCATCTCCCTTTATGATCCAGGGAATGTAGAAGTACTCACACTGTCCTTTCCTGTAAGTTTAATGGTTCATAGCTGCTTTCAGGCCTTACGCTGGGCTGGCTTCTTCCCAGCTGCCAGGTTGTCCTCTCTAGGAGACTGTCATACAGTGGGGTTCCTTCTGTCCAGCCATCAGCCTGTAGGTAAGATCCCCTCCCTGGGGCCCCCTCCCAGGCTCCACACTCCAGCACCTTCTCTCAGTCCATCTTCCACCCAACCCCCCCTGTTGCACAGGCTCTGCCACATTTAAGGGCTGCTCTTGGCCACACTACCTGATCTCCTGCCTGGGGATTGGCCAAGTTCCTTTAAAATTGCAAATCTAGACCTCCTCCCTTCCTCTGCCCCTCTTCAAGAAAGTTCCAGCAGTTTCTAGAAGGGTGGGAGAGCTCCAGAAGCCCTGACCTATAGATCTTCCTAGCCTGTCCTGAGGTGTACCTCACTCTCCGACTAGCTCATCCAGGGCTTCTAGCAAGCCTCTGACTCAAAAAAACCCCATAAATTCTATCTAGCTAAACCTTAAAGGTGCTACACATATTATATTTGTAACAAAAGGGAGCTGTGGTAAAAAAAAAAGGAAACAAATAAATATAAAACTTGTTTGGCTGTACTTCTCCTTTGGGTCACAGAAGCAGAAGTGCAGTTCATTCTCCACGCCTGTGACTCATTTTCAGCCAACAGCAGACTGAAGCCCCAAGTCAACTGATGTCACTAAGCTGGTTCAGGCTGAGGAAAGATCCCAACTTTAAAGATGGGATCCACCCAGATCCCTTGACCAGCACCTGATTCAGTGGAAGCACACTTGCTCTGTTGCAGTGCGCTGCAATGGGAAGGACACCTTGTGATGATAGTGAAGTTTGATGGGTCTCAGATTGTGAGGAGCCAATGGGGGAGCTGTACTGGACACAGTACCACATACTAAATAGTGAAGCGCTTTGTATTGGACACAGTGCCATCGTCCCAATCACATGTATGCAGATTGGATATGGTTTGAACCACACCCAATCTGTATGGCACGTGAAATAACTTTGCTTCCTATGGTGCCTGTTCACATGCACTATATGACCAAAAGTTTGTGGACACCTGACCATCACACCTACAATATATGAGTTTGTTAAATATGCCATTCCAAAACCATGAGCTTTGATACACAACTGAACAACACTTTGGGGCTATAACAGGTTCCGCTGGAAAGCGTGTCTGTGGGAATTTAGCCCATTTAGTAAAAAGAACATTTGTGAGGTCTAGTACTGATGTTGAATGAGAAGGTCTGGCATGCAATAGGCATTTGAGTATATCCCAAAAATTTTCAATAGGGTTGAGGTGAAGGCAACTCCACACCAAGCTCATCAAACCATATCATTTTGGACCCGACTTTTGGGCACAATCACATTCTAAAACTGTCAGCACAAGGTTGGAAGCACACATTTGTTTAACCTCCTTGGCGGTATTCCTGAGTGTAGCTCGGGGTTAATTTGCAGTGCCAAAAGCGGTAACCCCGAGCTACACTCAGGGTTACCTGTTATACTCTGCAGCATTGCTCTGGGATTCCCAGTTTCACTTACCTTGTCCTGCAATCCCGCGATGTCCCCCCTGCAGCGTCCCCGTCCATCTCCTCCAGCCGATGCCGGCATCCGTCTTCTGTGTTCCGTTCCCTGCGAGTGTCGGGACGTACAGGGGCCGGAACCGGTGGGAAATGTAAAAATTTTAAAAAGTGGCATTCACAAAATACACTAAAATCACATAGTAAAACATTACTGTATCAAACCATTTCACATACATTTTGTCCCGAGTGCTTTGTCCTGCGCCCTGCCTGCATTTTTACTGTTCTTTCTGCCTGGAAACTGAGAAACGTCCATGGCGTCCAAAAAGCGTCCCTTTAGGTCAAAATCGGTTTTAGACCGGCTAAAGAACAGCGATAGTAAATCAGAAGCACTTGCAGAACTGAGTGATAATGATTTGTGGGGAAATTCGTCATCAGACACTGAAAACAATTCTGCGACTAACCTCAGTGATGTGCGAACTTGGCGCTATATTTCACATTTCAGTGTTTTTGGTTTGATTTTATTATTGAATTAAATTTATTATATTATTATTTTTTATGATTATATATTAAATTATAATTTATGATTTTGTGTTTCAAATTTTATTATACCCGGGATGCTTACTAGACTCTTGTTTGGACAGATTTCAGTGAGTTATTCCTAAAAATTACAGGCCTATAATAAAAAAAACAACATATTTCCATGCAAAAAAATGTACCGCTTTCAGCACAGAAATATGGACATAATCAGACCGCTAGGGAGGTTAATATTTCTTTGTATGCTGTAACATTAACAAGAACCTTCATTGGAAACACCTGCACTCAATAATTTGGAGGGGTGTCACATAGTTTGTGCCATATAGTACTGTATGTGAGATTATCAGGTGTTCACAGACTTTTTGTCATATAGTGTATGTCCAGTGCACTGGCAGTGCGGATTGAAAAAGAGTCCTGTCCAATTTCTGAGCAGTGTGGTCCGGGTCAGGTGTGGATTACAGGATCATTGACTTCTATGAGAACTGCTTCTGAATCGCACATGCCATGAGTTTGTGAACACGATTTCAGGCCAGTATAGGGTCCTTTCACATGGAGCAGACTTGTTTAGCGGATCCGCTTGCTCAGCAGGAAATCTTTCCGCTGATCCCTGCTGAGCAAGTGGATGACAGCTGTGTGTGCTGCAGCAGAGCAGACACAGAGCTGCTCGCTCTCCTCAATGGGCGGTTAGATGAAAACAGACCGCCTGTCCATTTTCTTTTGACACGATCCAACGGAAGGAAGGGGAACTGGATCTCCATCTGTAATGCCTATGAAATGTGTTGGCCATGAACCTTTTGTTTCTTGGGTGATTTTTACAATAAAGCATTGTTGCCCAAATGCCAGGAGCATGAAAAGTGACTAATGTAATTTCTCTAAGCCAAAGGAACAAGATATTCTGCTTAGAGCAAGATAAAAACTTGTTTATGGAATTGAACATGTTTATGACATCTAGTAACGTCACATTAGAAGATAAGAACCTGTTTAAAGACGTCTACTTGCTTGAGAAGTTGGAAATCTTTAAGTTTAGGGTAGATGAGAAGAAGTTTAGGGTAGATAAGAAGCTGAACTGAAGCAAAAGTGTGACTTTTCAGATAACGATGTGGACTGAGCGTGACTGTTATCCTCGCGAAACCCTTCTGCTAGCTCCTCCTATGGTGGGTGTGGCGCCCGCCCACTATTGGTAAGCTTCCAGAAAAATGGTTTTAAAGCTGGGAGTCCAAGCAAGATCGATTAGGAAGCCATTCCATGCGTGAGGGGACGCTCTGGTGCTGGGATTTTTGCCAAGGCTATATGGGCTCATCAATTGGTTGCACTTACGGCTTCCCCGTGACCCCCTGGGCAGTGTGGTTCCGATGGGACTTCCTTTCAGCTTCCACATAGCTTTGGTAATGTAATAATTCTATGCTGTGATGCTGTCAAAAGATGTGTCTATTTCATGCTGTAATGCTCACATTATTGTTGGTGTGTGTTATTATGCCGATTGTGATGACTATAAGATATATCCTCCTGTGTGTCGTGTGATCATAAAAGTGGAGGTTTTGACAGTGCAAGAATATTGCAGGTGGATTCTGTTATTTCTTGGAGTGCCGGGTGAATGCTATGATGTGCCAGGGCAGGTGTTCATTGGATAGAGGGTCTTTCAAATGCTTAGAATATGTAATGGTATAAATGCTGATTAAAAGTACCTGTGTGTGACTACCTGTTGATTGTGTGTGTGTATATGACTTGCTTTTAGTTATTGCACCCAGAATTTGTATTACACCATCCGTCCCTTTTTGGCGGATCAGATCGGTTGTCGGCGGATGTAAACGGACACATGAGACATACCCACCACTCATAGAGGAGAATGGAGGTTCCAATTGGGTCTGCCTGGAAAACAGGCAGGCGGACCCGATCGGAACGTTCCTGTGAAAGAGCCCTTTCTCTTCTGATCCTGACATAAACCTGACCTGATCCTGACTTAAACTTGTCCTGAACTGCTGAACAACTACTGTGTCAATTAGCTATGAAGACTGAGATTCAATACGCACCGCACATGTGTGAATCCACACTTAGGGCTCATTCACATTTGACTTATTTCTAACTCTTGCCAAATGCCCCTATAGCATTTGACAGGTGTTTGGGAAGCATTTTTATTGCTACTCAAATGCTCCCCAAACACCCTATGCGCGTTTTTGAGGTGTTTGATAGGCGTTTGCCAAGCGTTAAAACTGCACCACAAGCGTCTATAATGAAGTTTAATGGTATTAACGCTCCACAAACGCCTTGCAAATGCCCCACAAACGTCTGCCAGGCGTTTCAGGAGCATCACCATAGACTTGAATGGGAGGCTTCAACTCCTCCTCCTCAAGAATGCAGCCAGAGAGATGGAGAAATTATTGCTTTTACAGCCTTTATGGGTGTAAAAACAATCAGTTTAAAAAAAAAAATAATAATAATCTTTATCACCCGCCACAAGCAGTACAGTGTCACTATGGTGACACTGAACTGCTAGGGTAACAGTATGTTAATAAAAAAAAACATAAATAATAATATAATAATTCAAAAAAATAAAAATAAAAATGTAAAAAAAAGTTTTGAAAAATTATAATTTTTGGTTGTAAACTAATTTGGGTTATTGTTTTTTACTAAAAAGATAACTGGATAAATTCTGGCCAAGATTTATGAAGAAAGATTATTTATTTGCAAAATTTTATAAGAAAAACACTTTTTTTCAAAATTTTTGGACTTTTTAATTTATATAGCAAAAAAAATTGTCATACAAAGTGTGACAGCACTGAAAGCTGAAAATTGGCCTGGACAGGAAGGGGGTAAAAGTGTCCGGACTGGAAGTGGTTAAAGTTACTTCAGTGTTGAGAAGACACTTTGAGCAGGAGCACCGTCAGTCCACCCTATGTAGGGAATCCATCTGGGTGTAGTATCTTTTTCTCTTTTTTTTTTCTCTTTCGCCACTGTGCTGCCCCAGTAAAACTCCATGTCCCTGTTAGCTTTGGTGCTCTTTTGCTAAATTTTTAAAAAAAAATTCATATGGGTACAGTGTTGCATGACCACGCAATTGTCATTCAAAGTGTGATAGCACTGAAAGCTGAAAATATGCCTGGACAGAAAGTGGGTAAAAGTGTCCGGACTGGAAGTGGTTAATGTTCATGTAGGCTCTGTATTGTTCAAGCAATTTAAGTTCCAGACCAAAAATTTGAATTTCTGCAAGGATGTGGCACACAAAGAGAAAACTAAGGAGACTTCATTTCTTGAGAACTGTACAAAAGGATAAAAGAAGGTGTGTATGCCCCCCTGACATTTTGAACTGCACCCCCATATCAGACAGGCTCCCCATATCAGACAGTCTAGACCTGGCCCTGCCCAGTTTTAGATATATATCCAAAAGTAAAACATTGTAGTGGATGTATTGGACTTTTAAGACACCAACACATACTATGTACAGTATGTAATGAAAACCACGTTTTATCATAACAAAATTAAAACAAATACAACAAATAGGCTGAGTATCTAGCATTATAAATCTCCTCTCATCACTATACAGAATGTATAATGGTGTCAATATCACATCAAAGTTCAATGATAATTAATTAGACCTGAACAACAATGGAACATCTGTATTTTTAATTATACATGGCCGATGCATTTTGGGTTCCCTCTTCTTCAGCAGAAGAACTAATCCATCATGTAAAAAATAAAACATATACAGTTATGCATCTATAAAATGGAGCTGTGCAGTATCAGATGTATACCGTGTGGACACTTAGACCATTGATAACTGACATGAGGTTATGAGCCTAGCCCTATACCAAGTTACCATGACTATTGCACCAGAGATAGGCTCATCCACTTCCCCATTACCACCATTACTGTTCTGCACCAACCCCCTTCCCCTTAACCAATTATACTAACAAAAGACATAACACCAATTTTGGAGTAAATGGCCAACATGGCCTTTTATTAACAACTCAAGTTACAATACACCAACCATTCCTTATAACAGAAACCCACATAATTGTTGTTGGTCTTCGAAGGCACCCCAAAACGATCCGAAATGCACCTGCGGACAACCATATACACTAGGCCTCCAGCCGCAACCAACCAGCTCGGAGACAACCATACCGTCCGCAGTGCAGCACCACCACCTTCCAGTTAAACCTTGGTTAACTGGGAATGTCCCCGGGCATCCCATACCACGGATGGGTCCCACACCATTGTTGTTTACCTTCCAAATAAGAACCGCCTCCAAAGACCAACAACCGCCACAGCACGCTGGGTAAGCCCTTACCCATGCGTGCCACGCCACAAACGAACAGCCCGCTGCATGCCATCCTGCAGATCCAGGGACCATAAATCCGTCCCAACCGCATTCAAATGTACCCCATCGCACCTGAGATACCGCCAAGTATCCACCTCCAACTCCAAGCGCCAGACCACCAACCCCCCATGGTGACTAAAGAAACGCCCCACCCCTCTGTTAACCTTAATCCGAGCCTTGTTGAGCCTCTCTACCGACCGCGCCCAACGCCAAGAGGCACGGGCGACAATGTCGGACCACACCACCACCATCCCCGGATAAGCCCGCCGCAACTGAAGAAAGTCCAGCTTGACATCTCGCACCAGCTCCCGCTCAGTGTGCCTGAAAAAACACCCATGCCCCACTGGACGACGGGACAAAAATTCCCGAACCGCCCGCACTGGGCACACCAGCGAAGCCGGAAGAACGAAAAAACGCACCCGACCACCACGTCCCAATTGGTCCGTCTTAGACCGACGTACCAGCACCTCCACCCATTCACCGAAGCACCTGACTTCATCCACCAATAACCCCCCAAGAACCGATTTGGACGGGCTAACGAGCTCCCCAATACGCAACGCCCCAAAAAAGGCTACCGCAAAAGCCGCCCGAAATAAGCACACCTCAAAGTCCGAAGAACACACAGACCACCAATGCACAAACAAAGACCCCAACAACTCAAAAGACACCGGACGACGAGAATCCTTACATCGATGAGCGCTCCGGTAACCCCGGAGAGCCTGCCGAACCCAAAAAATCTTCAGTGAAATCCTGACACCCTTGCAACTTAAAGAAGAATGCCAAACCCGCCAGTCGGCGATCCACCGCAGCAGCCGACACCCCCCGCTCAAAATTACGCGCCACAAAGTACAATACCGCCAAAAACACCTCCGGCCCCCAGGGATCAATCTCAACCCGCTGTAGCAGATCCAGCCACTCCCACCAGACCCTAGAGTATGCAGACCAAGTCGCCTCACTCACCGAACGCCGGATCCAGCCCGCAAGGACTCCAAGGCAATCTCCCACAGCCCGTCGGGACAAGGAACCCCGTGTTGCTCTGCCGCCGGCGCCACCTCTCGGAATTTGTCCCACTGAAAGCGAGACAAAGCGTCAGCCACGGTGTTATCAACCCCAGGGAGATGCACCGCATGGAGAAAAACATTCAGACGCAGACAACGCAACACTAAATGGCGAAGCAAGGCCACCACCGGTCGTGAAGAAGCTGAGACCCGATTGATGACCTGAACCACCCCCAAATTGTCACAGTGACAACGCACGTTTAGATTTCGAAAAATCCGCTCCCCAAACCTCAACCGCCAACACCGGAAAAAGTTTCAACAACACCAAGTTGCGAAGAAAAACCCGCCTCCCGCCAGGAAGCTGGCCACGAGGCCGTACTCCATCAACCCTGGAAAAAGCCCCATAGCCCGCCGACGCCGCCGCGTCCCTGAACCATTCCAAGTCAAAATTGCTAACAGGGCCAGACATCCAGAGAGCCCGCCCATTAAACGAATCCAAAAAGGTGTGCCACAAATGCAAGTCC
Source organism: Staurois parvus (assembly GCF_062004578.1). Classification (NCBI taxonomy): domain Eukaryota; kingdom Metazoa; phylum Chordata; class Amphibia; order Anura; family Ranidae; genus Staurois; species Staurois parvus. The sequence goes on from NW_028319977.1 coordinate 2,186,007, forward strand.
TCCCGATGATCCCGAGTCAACCGAATAAAATGTAAAGGGGAGGTAATCCCTGCCGTCGCCGCCGCCAACCGGCGGCAGAACACCCGACCCATGGGCAGAATCCGACAAGCGAAGTTAAGTTTTGCCCAACAACGACTGTAAGGCCCGCAGCTGAATTTTTCGCTTGCCCCAGCACCCCACGTAGTTCCCCTTGTAGAGCCACCAGCTTAACCTCAGGCAAGCGGCAGTCCATCGTGCCGGAATCCAAAACAATGCCCAAGAAAGTCATCTCCATAGCCGGGCCCACAGTCTTATCCACCGCCAGAGGAACCCCGAAACGTTCAGCAAAGTGTTGCAAAGTGGCCAGCAAAACTGCACATACTCCGGAATCTGGCGGACCCACGCAAAGAAAATCATCCAAATATTGGATGACCGAATTCACCCCTGAGACATCCCGCACCACCCACTCCACGAATGAACTGAACCTCTCGAACAAAGCGCAAGATATAGAACACCCCATAGGAAGGCACTTATCAACGTAAAAATAGCCCTGCCAATGACAACCCAAAAAACGAAAACTGTCCGGATGAACTGGCAACAGCCGAAAAGCCGACTCAACATCCGATTTCGCCATGAGCGCACCGCGCCCATACCGACGGACCCAGAAAACAGCCACATCAAAAGACTTGTAAGACACCGAACATGACTCCGAATCAATAGCATCATTCACCGACCCCCCCTTAGGGAAGGACAGGTGGTGAATTAACCTAAACACATTCGGCTCCTTCTTGGGCACAACCCCCAAGGGAGAAACAACCAAATCTGAAAACGGAGCGCAAGCAAACGGACCCCCCATGCGTCCCAACCCCACTTCCTTACGCAACTTAGCCGAAACCCCCTCCTCATGCCGCAAGGCCGACCGCAAATTCTGAGCTAAGGGAGGAATCAAAGTCAAAGTACACGGGATGCGAAAACCCTCCGAAAAACCCGCCGTCAGCAGCACTGCAGCTGCGCGATCAGGATACCTCTTTAAGAAAAGCCCCATCCTTTCCACTCGCACCGGAGTCATCCCTCTTACCAGCATGCTCTCCGGAAAGGCCTCGACCCCGCTGGAAACAGCGCGACAAGGGATGGGAGCCCCCGCACCCGGAACATTTGTGCCTAAAACGGCAAGACCCACCAAATCAACACGTCCCCTCTTGGAACTGCCAGAAGAACCCCTGACGCCTGGAGGCCGATTGTCCCGGGGAGAATGAACCGCCGGCCCCGCTCTGAAAAAACAAACCAGGGGCCCTCGCCGGTGTCATGAGTCGCATCCAGAGGCCAACGTCCTTATGATCCCAACGCAACGACTGGCGAACCGCCCTCCGCTGCCTAAACTGCTCAACGTACCGAAGCCACGCAGTACCCCCAGAAACCCTGTGAGCCTCACCAATGGCATCAAGGTAACAGAACAGTGCCGAGCAATGTTCAGGAGCCTCCTCCCTAATCACACTAGCCATGATCGCGAACGCCTGCAACCAATTTGCAAAGGTACGCGGGATAAAACGAAAACGCCGCTGCTCCGCTTCCACCTGCCTACTCTCGTCAACCCGGGACCCTTCAAAAGGAAAACGCTCCAAAGGCAAGAGTGAGAATATATCAACGTACTCCCCACTCCAAAGCTACTCCCGTACCTCCGACTGTAAATGCGCACCCAAAGGGCCCTCAAAACACACGTACACTTCGCCCCTGGCCGAGTCCGCCAAGCCGACAGGCCCGGACACCCTCGAATCCGCACCCAGCACCGCGGAGGGGGCCGCAGAACCCCGATCACCTGTCGTGGCCGGAACAACCCCTAGCCCAGACCCCGGAGGAGAAGAGACCCCCGGACGCCGCACGTCCCCGCTGTCCTGTACAAGAACCCCGAAACCTTCCCCACCATCCGGCGGGAGCCACGCAGAAGCAGGCCCAGGCGCCCCACTCAATACGCCGCAACAGGTCCCGCAAACCGGAAATCACATCACCGAGACCCCCACCCATACCCGACGGGGGAACGCCGACAGTGCACGCCGCAGAGGCCGCGCCCACAGTAGCGGCCCTACCACCCCCCAGCAGGTCCCGTAACGCAGAAGAAAAAGAGATAGACCCCAGAACAGGTAACTCACCAGGCTGCCCAGGAGATGCCCCTTCAGCCGCACGCTCACGATCCACCGTTGTAGAGCGGCCAGCCGTCGCCCCCGCATCGGGTTCCGACAGCTCGCCCTCTGACCTCTCGTCCTCCGCACGCTGTTCAGATGGCCTCCCGGTCCCAGGAGCCACGGGTCCTGCTGGTCTGTGCCGCTCACGACTCCGCCTCCCAGCACCAGACACGCTCACCGCCGTCCCTGGGCTCCGACCTGCAGCACTGCCAGCTGCCCTCCGCCCAGCTCCAGTCTTCCGCTGATGCTGCTGTGGAGCAAGAGCACCAGACCGTCCAGGGGGCCCGCCGGCCGCAGCAGTAGACAGCCCAGCAGCCGCAGAACTCCCTGCTGCACTCCGTCCAGTGCCGATCCCACGCTGCTGCCTCACTGGAGCCGGAGCCCTAGACTTCTCAGGGGGCCCGCCGGCCGCAGCAGGAGACAGCCCGGCAGCCGCAGCTGTGCGCCTCCCACGCAGGGCTCCCTCCCTGACCGGCACCTTGTCAGTGGAGGAGCCGCAGATTCTGCTTCTGCCTCCATGCCGTGTGGGCGGGGGGGGGAGGGGCTTCCCCCGCATGAGGCCCCGCCCACTGAGCTCCGCCGATGGCGGGGATTCCTCCCGGCTTCCCCGCTAGCAGAGGCAAGGGAGCGCCCTGCAAGCGGAGCTGGAGGGGCCCGAGCGGGGCTCCCATGGTGGTGCTGAGCTCTGGGAGGGGGGGGGGAGCCCGGGCTAAAGCGTTCCGGAGGCCTAGACCTCCGAGCACGTGGGCCCTCCCGCCCCCCTGCTGCAGGTGTTGAGCCCGGATCCTGCAAGAGATCCGAGACACAGCTCTGCAGCCAGTCCATCCCCCTGTCCTCTGCTGCCTCCTGCAGCTGAGCCAAAAGGCTGTCCATGGCAGGGCTAAAGGTGGCCTGAAGCAAGGTGTGCTAAACAGACACCAAGCTCACACTCTTGCCGTCCAGCTAACTGACTCCCCCTCACAGAACCTCCCATCCTAAGGTGCAGCAAAACCCCACCTACACCAACCTCTACCAATCAGCTACCCCCCACTAACAATAACAAAATCCTCCTGGAGCTACCTTAACCCTTTCTGCTCTTCCTTCCCCCACTCTGGGCCTAGTCATGTATGCCCTGCGCTATTTCTTCTTTCTTTCGCTACGGGCATTTCTGAAGGAAAGGGGGGTGGGAAGGCATGCAGAGATTCAGAGGTCAGCAGAGACTCTAAAAGAAAAAAATAAAATTAAAAATTAAAAAGCATAAACATATTTTACTAACCAAAATTAGTTTTTATTTAACTCAAAAGCTATACAAATATATTTAAAAATATGGCAGCCAAAAAAAAAAAAAAAGACAAAAATTAAAAAAAAAAGGAAATCATATTGAACATTACATATAAATGAAAAGAAGCCGTAGACTAGGAAAGTGCATTTAATGGGGTGCCAGTGATGCCTATTGTGAAAAAAACATATGACCCAAGCCCAGTTGGCACAGAAGAGGATTTACAATCGTGGGGCCCAGGTCCGTTCTTTTTCATCTGGTGATAGGGTAATATTTACTCTGTAAATAAACTGCACGTGTTTTCACCAAGACCTGCAGTTTCCTCTGTTTGCTGTGCTGTAGACTCATTGAGGGAGTCACACACAACCTACTGCTCACTGTATATACATATATATATATATGTATATATATATATATACTGATATACCGTGGATATATCAAAAGTCTACACACCCCTGTTAAAATGTCAGGTTTTGAGTTTAGCTTGTAGCTTCTCTCTCGTTTCTTGAGAATAGTTTCTTTTCTCAGTAAACGGATTCACCTTATATTGTATCCCTCAGCTATTTGCAGTTTCTGTTCTTCACGTAACTATACTGATAAGAGTGGAATGTTTCATTGGTCATCTTAAAATTAAGCAAAACCCATTGAGTTCTGTGTAATAGTTCTTGTCATGCATTAAGCTTTCAGAGATTTAGCTTGCACACTTTGGTGTCTGAAGCTTTATTTCTCCCAGGCCTGGTGGGGAAAATAATTGAGGACAGTTTGGGCTACAGACAGGAATTGATCCTTTCAGCAGGTGTGTACTGAGTCCTATTTAACATGGTTTTGAATGTGATTGCCTAATTCTGAACACAGCTACATCCCCAGTTATAAGAGGATGTGTCTGCACACCCCTGTTAAAATGTCAGGTTTCTGTGATATAAAAAAATGAGCCAAAGATAAATAATTTCAGAACGTTGTCCACCTTTATTGTAACCTATAAACTGTACAACTCAGTTGAACAACAAACTGAAATCTTTTAGGTGGGGGGAAGTAAAAATAAAAAAACTAAAATAATATGGTTGCATAAGTGTGCACACCCTTACACTAATACTGTGTTGAAGCACCTTTTGATGTGATTCCAGCACTCAGTCTTTTTGGGTATGAGTCTATCAGCATGGCACATCTTGACTTCCTTTCCAAAACACTCCAAATCTGTCAGATTGGGAGGGCATCTCCTGTGCACAGCCCTCTTCTGATCACCCCACAGATTTTTGATCGGATTCAGGTCTGGGCTCTGGCTGGGCCATTCCAAAATTGTAATCTTCTTCTGATGAAGCTATTCGTTTGTTGATTTGGATGTGTGCTTTGGGTTGTCATGCTGGAAGATGAAGTTCTTTTTCATGTTCAGCTTTCTAGCAGAAGCCTGAAGGTTTTGTGCCAATATTGACTGGTATTTGGAACTGTTCATAATTCTCTCTACCTTGACTAAGGCCCCAGTTCCAGCTGAAGAAGAACAGCTCCAAAGAATGATGCCGCCGCCACCATGCTTCACTGTAGGTATGGTGTTCTTTTGGTGATGTGCAGTGTTGTTTTTGCGCCAAACATATCTTTTGGCATTATGGCCAAAAAGTTCAACCTTGGTTTCATCAGACCATAACACATTTCCCCACATGCTATTGGGAGGCTTCAGATGTGTTTTTGCAAAACTTAACCGGGCTTGGATATTTTTCTTCGTAAGAAAAGGCTTTCGTCTTGCCACTCTACCCCATAGCCCAGACATATGAAGAATTGTTGTCACATGGACCACACAGCCAGTACTTGCCAGATTCTTTAATGTTGCTGTAGGCCTCTTGGCAGCCTCCGAGACCAGTTTTCTTCTCGTCTGTTCATCAATTTTGGAGGGACGTCCAGTTCTTGGTAATGTCACTGTTGCGCCATATTTTCTCCACTTGATGATGATGACTGTCTTCACTGCATTCCATGGTATATCTAATGCCTTGGAAATTCTTTTGTACCCTTCTCCTGACTGATACCTTTTAACAGTGAGATCCCTCTGATGCTCTGGAAGCTCTCTGCAGACCCTGGCTTTTGCTGTAGGATGCGAATAAGAAAATGTCAGGAAAGACCTACTAGAACAGCTGAACTTTATTTGGGGTTAATCAGAGGCAATTTAAATGATGGCAGGTGTATGGAAATATGTCTTTTTAGCTGGCATCCATTTTGTATAATGCCTCCATTTCTGGATGTGTGACCAGTTAGTTTCGGTTTTGAGTTTCGCTTGTAGCTTCTCTCTCATTTCTTGAGAATAGTTTCTATTCTCAGTAAACGGATTCACTTTATATTGTATCCCTCAGCTATTTGCAGTTTCTGTTCTTCACGTAAATATACTGATAAGAGTGGAATGTTTCATTGGTCATCCTAAAATTAACTACTTCCCGTCCGGCCCATGTATATAAATGGCCTTACGGTGGCAGTGCAGTGGCAGTGCTGTTCATAAACGGTGTCCGCCATTTTGGATTGTACCTGCTCCCTGGGAGCGCACGGCACCTCAATCCGGTGCCTGCTGCGTCCTCCGGACACAGCGAAACCTCGATCGCTGTACGGGATCTCTGTGTGAGGTCCCGATCATGTGATCCCTGATTGGCCAATCAGTAATCACATGAATAGGTGTAAGCAAGATGTCACGTGTGAAATCTGTGAATGATCACAGAGGTCACATGGTACAAGGCTATTCACAACAACCTTGTACCATGTGACAAGCTGTGACCAATCACAGCTCACACAGTATTTCTCAATGGCTGCAAGAATGCAGCTAAAGAGAAGGAGAAATGATTGCTTTTACAGCCTTTATGGGTGTAAAAGCAATCAGTGTAAAAAAAAAAAATCTTCATCACCCCCCACAAGTAGTACAGTGTCACCATGGTGACACTGTACTGCTAGGGAGACAGTATGTAAAAAAACCCAAAAAACATAAATAATATTATATAAATGTAAAAAAAGTTTTGAAAAATTATAATATTTGGTTATCAACTAATTTGGGTTATTTTTTTTTTAATAAAAAGATAACTGAATACATTTTGGCCAAGATTTATGAAGAACAATTATTTGCAAAATTTTATAAGAAAAACACTTTTTTTCAACATTTTTGGACTTTTTCATTTATATAGGAAAAAAAATTAAAATCGCAGTGATGAATAAATACCACCAAAATAAAGTTTTATCTGTCTCAAAAAAATGCTAAAAAATTCATATGGGTACAGTGTTGCATGACCGTGCAATTGTCATTCAAAGTGCGACAGCGCTGAAAGCTGGAAATTAGCCTGGGCAGGAAGGGGGTAAAAGTGTCCGGACTTGAAGTGGTTAAGCAAAACCCATTGAGTTCTGTATAACCGTTCTTGTCATGCCTTAAACGTTCAGAGATTTAGCTTGCACACTTTGGTGTCTGGAGCTTTATTTGAGGACAGTTTGGGCTACAGACAGGAATTGATCCTTTCAGCAGGTGTGTAGTGACTCTGAACAAAGCTACATCCCCAGTAATAAGAGGGTGTGCACACTTATGCAACCACATTATTTTTGGGGGTTTTTTATGTTTACTCACCTCTCTAAAAGATTTACGTTTGTTTTTTAACTGAGTTGTACAGTTTATAGGTTACAAGAAAGGTGGAAAAAGTTCTGAAATGATTTATCTTTGTCTCATTTTTTTTACAGCACAGAAACCTGACATTTTAACAGGGGTGTATAGACTTTATATATATATAAATATATACACATATATATATATATATATATATATATATATATACATATATAAATATACATATATATATACATATATATATATATATATACATATATATATATATATATATAGACATATGACACAGATACATACATGTACACACACATGTATGAACAGTATCATATATTTGTGTGTCCTTTTATTCTCAGCTCTTTCAATAATCAAAATCATTTTTCCATCCTGTGCTCTGGTATCCTATAATTGGTTAATCATACACCTGACGCTAATCCTACAAAATCCCTAATTTTGTGCAAAGTGTGCATGTGAACAAACTGATGCTTCTTTGAAGTGAAAGGGTACTGTATACTAAAGGCAAAAGAAAAGCGTGCGCTGCAAAATAATGAGAATAATAATAGATGAGCTGCTGCAAACACGTGTTATGTGTGTAAACATAAAAAACAAATTAAAACAAATGAAAGTGTCGCGCTGGTAGCATAAAACATTGCATGTAAATATACGAACAAAAGCATGACTGTTAGTCCCAAAAGATGATAAAACAAAAATAAATGCAATTCTTCAAAAAAATCCAAATAAGTGAAAAATCCTCCTGCTGGTGATTGCACCCAAAATCCCAGTGCTGTAAATCTTCAATACATGTGAATCACCACAGTAAACATAGACTTCCAGGTGCACCTTCTCGTATGGACCTGTATGTGGACACAACAAAGCATATCCCCTATTGGTAGGGGTAACACATAACTTGCTCCTCTGTGCACTCTTCCCCTTATGAATCACCACTGGACCTTGACAAATGGCACCTGATTTCAGTACAGCCAACTCTGTGGATATAGCTGGACAACCACAAAGTAGACCATAGTGCAGTAGGCTTCTGTAGCCTCCCCAGCGGTCTGATTATGTCAGTATTTCTGTGCTCAGAGCGGTACATTATTTTGCATGGAAATATGTATTTTTTTTATTTTAGGCCTGTAATTTTTAGGAATAACTCACTGAAATCTGTCCGAACAAGAGTCTAGTAAACATCCCGGGTATGATAAAACTTGAAACACGAAATCATAAATTATAATATAATAAATAATCATAAAAAACAACATAATAAATTTAATTCAATAATAGAATCAAACCAAAAACACTGAAATTTGAAATATAGCGCAAAGTTCGCACAACACTGAGCAAAGTCGCAGAATCGTTTTCAGTGTCTGATGAGGAATTTCCTCACGAATCATTATCACTCAATTCTGCAAGTGGTTCTGATTTACTATCGCTGTTCTCTAGCCGGTCTAAAACCGCTTTTGACCTAAAGGGACGCTTTTTGGACGCCATGGACGTTTCTCAGCTTCCAGGCAGAAAGAACAGTAAAAATGCAGGCAGGGCACAGGACAAAGCACTCGGGATAAAATGTATGTGAAATGGTTTGATACAGGAATGTGTTACTATGTGATTTTAGTGTATTTAGTGAATGTCACTTTTTAAAATTTTAAAATTTCCCGCCGGTTCCGACCCTGTACGCCCCGACGTCGCAGGGAACGGAACCCAGAAGACAGATGCCGGCACCGGTCGGGGACGCTGCAGGGGGACATTGCGGGAGCGAAGGACAAGGTAAGTGCAATAGAGAACCCGGAGCAGGGTATTCCCCAGTGTAGCTCGGGGGTTACCACTTTACCCCGAGCTACACTCAGGAATACCTCCAGGGAGGTTAAAAGGCAAATATTTATTAAAGCATATAAACTTACATGATAATAGTATTAAAAATGCATAAAACAGCGGTCGGAATCAAACATTGGAAAGCAAGACCCTGCCTGTCGGAACGATGTAGAAGCGCTGACATCACCAGACTTCACCCCGCGCGTGTCGTCACACACCACCTGACTTCATCAGAGGTAGCTGGTATCTGTATATTGATTTGATTTTGATTTTTCTTCTTTTGCTCACTTTGTATTTTGTAAATTGATAAAAAATAAACAATTAAAATATATATATATATTATATATAAAGATATATATATATATTTGAAAGCATTCTTACTTGACAGCATTTCTTCACATCTGCCTAAAATGTTTGCATAGCACTATATATAAAAAATATAATATATTAGCTTTTCCCTTTAAAACTAGTTGCCGACCACAGATAGCCGAATGACGGCTACACTGCGGCCAGCCAGTTCTGGGAGGGCGTCATATGATGTCCTCCCAGAACGCGCTCTCCTGCGTGCCCCAGGGGGCGCACACCCGGCGATCTCCATGATCGCTGTGTCCTACAGACACAACTGATCATGTAATGTGGTAAAAGGCCAATAACAGCGTCCTTTTACCACATGATCAGCCATGTCCAATGCTGCGCTGATCACAGGGAAATGTAATTGTAGGTTCTCGGCTGCACTTTCCTCATGCTGTCAGAGCGTGAGGAAAGTACTGCCAAGAACCGGTAGTTGTCAGAGCAGGGATCGGCACTGATCATCAGGGCACTGATGATTAGTGCCCTGATGATCGGTGCCTAGCAGTGCCAACTACCAGTTCCGCCCACAAGTACCCACGAGTTCGGCCCATAAGTGCCCAGCAGTGCCACCCACCTGTGCCCAGAAGTGCAACCCACCTGTGTCCATCAGTGCCCAGCAGTGCCACCAGTCAGTGTCACCCAGCAGTGCTGCCAGACAGTGCCACCTATCAGTGCCGACTATCTGTACCAATCATACAGCTCATCAGTGTCACCTATCAGTGCTACCTATTAGTTCCGCCTATCCGTGACACCTCATTAGTGCCGCCTATCAGTGCCCATCAGTGCTGCCTATCAGTGCCCATCAGTGCTGCCTATAAGTGTCCATCAGTGCTGCCTATCAGTGCAGCCTCATCAACGCACATCAGTGAAGGAGAAAAATTACCTGTTTGTAAAATTTTATAATAGAAACAAAGAAACTTTTTTTCAAAATTTTTGCTATTTTTTTGTTTATAGCGCAAAAAGTAAAACACCCAGCAGCGATTAACTACCCCCAAAAGAAAGATTTATTTGTGAGAAAAAAAATGATAAAAATTTCATATGGGTATAATGTTGCATGACCGCGCAATTGTCATTCAAAGTGCAACAGCACTGAAAGCTGAAAATTGGCCTGGGCAGGAAGGGGATATAAGTGCCCGGTAGGCGAGGGGTTAATCCCAGCTCTTGCAATAAACAACATATTTTTTCCATCCTGTATTATGGCATCTTATAACAATATCCTCCGGTGTTTTCCAAGGGTCGGATTTACTCGCATCTTCTTTATTTGTATAAAGATCAACAAAGTCCATGTCATTGCAATACTATTTGCATCATAGATTGAATGGAAACATTTTCCATCATTAAAAGAAGAGTAGTTCTATCATTCCTATACAGAAGACAGCTCTCATGTATGGCTGCAAAGATGGCAAATTCTCCAAAGGATGATGATTCTGAACGTATTTTATTGCAACGTTTGCCTCTATTTGTCTGTCTTGGGATATCGGTATTGCCAAATGTGATAGTACAATCGTTTGTTGTGGCTGTTAACGTCATGGACTGGCTGAAGGAAAGATCAGTAATGGATGTCCACAAAATAATCATCTCTCTTGAGCTCTCAAAGGTTTTCTTTCACTCTTCCAGCCTCTTGTATTTTTTTGCAGTGTTTTATTTTCCCGACACATCTGTTTTCTTTCCTTTGTTTCTTGAGTTCCTGTTGAATTCCTCAGGCTGTTTCATCATCTGCTTGACAATCATGCACTCCATTTTCATCTACTTCAAGATCTCCAGCTTTCACCACGTCTTCTTCCTACGTCTGAAGGCCATCATCTCCAGGAGGGTCGTCTACCTGATTGTCGCCTGCTTGCTGTTGTCTTTAGGATCTTCATTGATGCATTTGTTAGCCCATCCTATTAGTTTTTTTAGGAATACAACACAAAATTACATTTTACAACATAAACAAAAGCGGACGTCATTTTTATTTTGGAATGCGTGTCCACTTCTGATTGGCTTCCTAACTTCATTCCTGCTGGTTATTTCACTTGGCTTACACATGAATAGAATGAACAACCATGGAAATGTAAAGAGCACTATGGACACCTACCAGAGGACCATCAGGTTCACCTTTGTCTGTATCCTGATCTGGGCTTTGTATATTATAACATATATAACTGGAGGACATCTGCGGCTGTTGGGCCTTTGGTATATTGTTATATTGAACATATTTCCAGGTCTACATTCTGTTTTTTTAATCTATGCAGCGACAAAACTAAGAAATCAGTTCTTCAGGATTGTCCATTGGGGAACTGGCTGCTGCTTCAATAGAAGAGCTCCTGGACCTCGCTTTAGAGAGCCGGAGGAGGTGACCCCTTTGTGATAAAATTATGAGCAATTTTTTTTTCATTTTAACCACCTGCTCTCCGGAAGATTAACACCCTCCCAGACCAGGCCATTTTTTGGCGATACGGCGCTGCGTTACTTTGACAATTGCGCAGTCATGCAATGCTGTACATAAATAAAATGTATGTCATTTATCCCCCCACAAATAGAGCTTTCTTTTAGTGGTATTTGATCACCTTTGCAGTTTTTATTTTTTTGTGCTATAAATGAAAAAACACAGACTTTTTAAAAATAAAACACAATATTCTTAACTTTTTGATGTAAAGTTTGCATACCCTGGCAGAAATTGTGAAATTTTGGCATTGATATTGAAAATATGACTGATCATGCCAAAAATGTTCTTTTATTGAAGGATGATGATCATATGAAGCCATTTATTATCACATAGTTGTTTGGCTCCTTTTTAAATCATAATAACAGAAATCACCCAAATGGCCCGGATCAAAAGTTTCCGCCCCCCGGAATGTTTGGCCTTGGTACAGACACACAAGGTGACACACACGGGTTAAAATGCCAATTAGAGGTTAATGTCCCACATCTGTGGCTTTTTAAATTGCAATTAGTGTCAGTGTATAAATAGTCAATGAGTTTGTTAGCTCTTACGTGGAAGCACTGACTAGGCTAGATACTGAGTCATGGGGAGCAGAAAAGAACTGTCAAAAGTCCTGCATAACAAGGTAATAGAACTTTATAAAGATGGAAAAGAACATAAAAAGATGTCCAAAGCCTTGAATATGCCAATCAGTACTGTTAAATCACCTATTAAGAAGTGGAAAGTTCAGGGATCTCTTGATACCAAGCTAAGGTTAAAGATTTCAGCCACAACTGCCAGAAGAACAACCCACAGGCAACCTCAAAAGAAATACAGGCTGCTCTGGAAAAAGATAGTGTGGCTGTTTTTAAGAAGTACAATACGGTGATACTTGAACAACAATGAGCTGTTTGGTCGAGGTGCCAGAACAAAGCTTTTACTGCATCAATGCCACAAAAAAGCCCGGTTACAATATGCCTGACAAGACCTTGACATGCCTAACCGGGCCTTTTTGTGTCATTGATGCAGTAAAGGCTTCTTTCTGGCACCTCCACCATGCAGCTCATTTTTGTTGAAGTGTCATCATATTGTGCTCCTTCAAAACAACCACACTGTCTTTTTCCAGAACAGCCTGTATTTTTCTTGTGGTTACCTATGGGTTTCCCTTTGTATCCTGAACAATTCTTCTGTCAGTTGTGGCTGCAATCTTTCTTGGTCTACCTGACCATGGCTTGGTATCAAGAGGTCCCCGAATTTTCCACTTCTTAATAGGTGATTTAACAGTACTGATTGGCATATTCAAGGCTTTGGACATCTTTTTATGTCCTTTTCCATCTTTATAAAGTTCCATTACCTTGTTACGCAGGACTTTTGACAGTTCTTTTCTGATCCCCATGGCTCAGTATCTGGCTTAGTCAGTGCTTCCACAAAAGAGCTAACAAACCCATTGACTATTTATACACTGACACTAATTGCAATTTAAAAAGCCACAGATTTTTTGGCATGATCAGTCATATTTTCAATATCAATGCCAAAATGGCACAATTTCTGCCAGGGGATGCAAACTTTTGAGCACAACTGTAAAACACATCTGATGAAAAAATATTAAAAATCAATTTTTTTCATAAATTTAGGCCAAAATGTATTCTGCTACATATTTTTCTCAATAGGCGTATATTGATTGGTTTGCGCAAAAGTTATAGCGTCTACAGCGTCTATAGCGTCTAAATATACATTTGTAGGGTCTGTAGCGTCTAAATATACATTTGTAGGGTCTATAGCGTCTATATATACATTTGTAGGGTCTATAGCGTCTATATATACATTTGTAGCGTCTATAGCGTCTATATATACATTTGTAGGGTCTATAGCGTCTATATATACATTTGTAGGGTCTATAGCGTCTATATATACATTTGTAGCGTCTATAGCGTCTATATATACATTTGTAGGGTCTATAGCGTCTATATATACATTTGTAGCGTCTATAGCGTCTATATATACATTTGTAGGGTCTATAGCGTCTATATATACATTTGTAGCGTCTATAGCGTCTATATATACATTTGTAGGGTCTATAGCGTCTATATATACATTTGTAGCGTCTATAGCGTCTACAAATGGCGGTATATATACTGGATTTTTTTTTTTAATACTAGTAATGACATTGATCAGTGACTTATAGCGGAACTGTGTTATTGCGGCAGATATTTTTACACTAACTGGCACTTTGTGGGAACCAGTGACACTAATACAGTGATCAGTTCTAAAAATATACACCGTCAATGTATTAATGACACTGGCTGGGAAGGGGTTAAACATCTAGGGCGATCAAAGGGTTAATTGTGTGCCTAGCCAGTGCACTGTGTACTGTTTATCACCTTCTGCCCAGGCCTATTTCCAGCTTTCAGTGCTGTTGCACTTTGAATGACAATTGCACGGTCATGCAACACTGCACCCATATGAAATTCTTTTAATTTTTTCACACAAATAGTGTTTTCTTTTGGTGGTATGTACTTGCCGCTGAGTTTTTTAGTTTTTTTGCACTATAAAAAAAAAGAGCAAAAATTTTGAAAAAAAAAATTGTTTTCTCTTTGTTTCTATTATAAAATTTAGCAAACAGCTAAAAATTTGTATTAATGTGCATAAAGAAGCCAAGGAAAAATGGAAGAATCTCCAAAAGGCATCAAATTACAGATTAGACATTCTTATAATATGTCAACAAAAGTTAGATTTTCTTTCCATCATTTACACTTTCAAAATAACAGAAAACAAAAAAATGGCGTCTGCAAAAGTTTGGGCACCCTGCAGAATTTATAGCATGCACTGCCCCCTTTGCAAAGCTGAGACCTGCCAGTGTCATGGATTGTTCTCAATCATCGTCTGGGAAGACCAGGTGATGTCAATCTCAAAGGTTTTAAATGCCCAGACTCATCTGACCTTGCCCCAACAATCAGCACCATGGGTTCTTCTAAGCCAGTGTTTCTCAACCTTTCTAATGCCGCGACCCCTTAATACAGTTCCTCATGCTGTGGTGACCCCCAACCATAAAATTATTTTCGTTGCTACATCATAACTGTAATTTTGCAGTGGGAGGACTAGTGCCACATCGTTGGTGTCAGTGGAAGGAGTAGTGCCCCATCACTGGTGTCAGTGGGAGGAATAGTGCCCCATCGTTGGTGTCAGTGGGAGAAATAGTGCCCCATCGTTGGTGTCAGTGGGAGGAATAGTGCCCCATCGTTGGTGTCAGTGGGAGGAATAGTGCCCCATCGTTGGTGTCAGTGGGAGGAATAGTGCCCCATCGTTGGTGTCAGTGGGAGGAATAGTGCCCCATCGTTGGTGTCAGTGGGAGGAATAGTGCCCCATCGTTGGTGTCAGTGGGAGGAATAGTGCCCCATCGTTGGTGTCAGTGGGGGGAATAGTGCCCCATCGTCGTTGTCAGTGGGGGGAATAGTGCCCCATCGTTGGTGTCAGTGGGGGGAATAGTGCCCCATCGTTGGTGTCAGTGGGAGGAATAGTGCCCCATCGTTGGTGTCAGTGGGGGGAATAGTGCCCCATCGTTGGTGTCAGTGGGGGGAATAGTGCCCCATCGTTGGTGTCATTGGGGGGAATAGTGCCCCATCGTTGGTGTCATTGGGGGGAATAGTGCCCCATCTTTGGTGTCAGTGGGGGGAATAGTGCCCCATCATTGGTGTCAGTGGGGGGAATAGTGCCCCATCATTGGTATCAGTGGGAGGAATAGTGCCCCATCATTGGTGTCAGTGGGAGGAATAGTGCCCCATCATTGGTGTCAGTGGGAGGAATAGTGCCCCATCATTGGTGTCAGTGGGAGGAACAGTGCCCCATCATTGGTGTCAGTGGGAGGAACAGTGCCCCATCATTGGTGTCAGTGGGAGGAATAGTGCCCTATCATTGATGTCAGTGTGGTGGAGGGGGAAATAGTGCCCCATCATTGGGGTCAAGGGGGGGGAATAGTGCCCCATCATTGGTGTCAGTGGGGGGGGGGAAATAGTGTCCCATCGTTGGTGTCGGTGGGGGGAGGAATAGTGCACCATCTTTGGTGTCAGTGGGGGGAGGAATAGTGCCCCATCTTTGGTGTCAGTGGGGGGAGGAATAGTGCCCTATCGTTGGTGTCAGTGGGGGGAGGAATAGTGCCCCATCGTTGGTGTCAGTGGGGGGAGGAATAGTGCCCTATCGTTGGTGTCAGTGGGGGGAGGAATAGTGCCCCATCGTTGGTGTCAGTGGGGGGAGGAATAGTGCCCCATCGTTGGTGTCAGTGGGGAGAGGAATAGTGCCCCATCGTTGGTGTCAGTGGGGGGAGGAATAGTGCCCCATCGTTGGTGTCAGTGGGGGGAGGAATAGTGCCCCATCGTTGGTGTCAGTGGGGGGAGGAATAGTGCCCCATCGTTGGTGTCAGTGGGGGGAGGAATAGTGCCCCATCGTTGGTGTCAGTGGGGGAAGGAATAGTGCCCCATCGTTGGTGTCAGTGGGGGGAGGAATAGTGCCCCATCGTTGGTGTCAGTGGGGGGAGGAATAGTGCCCCATCGTTGGTATTAGTGACACAAATGATGGGGCACTATTCCTCCCACTGACACCAATGATACTTACCTTGCTGACCCCTGCTCCAGCCTGGGCTCGCTCTCTCACTTACCTGTCAGCTGTCTTCCTTCTCTGGCCGCTCTCCTCTTCACTCACTCCGGCAGCTCCCTCGATCTTCTTTGATCTACGCGCGCTGCCGCTCGGCTCCTCCTCTCCAAGCTCCACCTCCTCGCCGGTGATTGGCCGCCTATGTGCCTCTCCTGAGCTACAGTTTTGGTGGCCAATCAGCGGCGAGGAGGCGGAGCTGTTGAGTGATCCCGGAGGTGTGGCCAGGTGACAGGGGCAGCGTATCATCCCGCCCACACATCGCCTGAGTCAGAGGAGCGGTGTCTCGGTTCCTAAGACCATCGGAAATATGTGTTTTCCGATGGTCTTAGGCGACCCCTGTGAAATGGTCGTTCGACCCCCAAAGGGGTCGTGACCCCCAGGTTGAGAACCGCTGTTCTAAGCAGTTGTCTAGAAAACTGAAACTGAAAATAGTTGACACTCACAAAGCTGGAGAAGGCTATAAGAAGATAGCAAAGCATTTTCAGATGTCAGTATCCTCTGTTCGGAATGTAATTAAGAAATGGCAGTCATCAGGAACAGTGGAAGTTAAAGCAAGATCTGGAAGACCAAGAAAAATATCAGACAGAACAGCTCGCAGGATTGTGAGAAAAACAATTCAAAACCCACGTTTGACTGCACGATCCCTCCAGAAAGATCTGGCAGACACTGGAGTTGTGGTACACTATTCCACTATAAAGAGATACTTGTACAAATATAGTCTTCATGGAAGAGTCATCAGAAGAAAACCTCTTCTACGTCCTCACCACAAAAATCATCGTTTGAACTTTGCAAATGAACATATAGACAAAGCTGATGCATTTCGGAAACAAGTTCTGTGGACCGATGAGGTTAAAATTGAACTTTTTGGCCGGAATGAGCAAAGGTACGTTTGGAGAAGAAGGGGCACAGAATTTAATGAGAAGAACCTCTGTCCAACTGTTAAGCATGGGGTTGGATCAATCATGCTTTGGGGTTGTGTTGCAGCCAGTGGCACAGAGAACATCTCACGAGTAGAAGGAAAAATGGATTCAATAAAATTTCAGCAAATTTTGGATGGTAACTTGATGCCACCTGTGAAAAAGCTGAAGTTAAAGAGAGGATGGCTTATACAAATGGATAATGATCCTAAACACACCTCGAAATCCACGGGGGATTACATCAAGAGGTGTAAACTGAAGGTTTTGCCATGGCCTTCACAATCTCCTGACCTCAACATAATTGAAAATCTATGGATAGACCTTAAAAGAGCAGTGCGTGACAGACAGCCCAGAAATCTCAAAGAACTGGAAGACTTTTGTAAGGAAGAATGGGCAAAGATACCTCAAACAAGAATTGAAAGACTCTTGGCTGGCTACAAAAAGCGTTTACAAGCTGTGATACTTGCCAAAGGGGGCAGTACAAGATATTAACTCTGCAGGGTGCCCAAACTTTTGCAGACGCCATTTTTTTGTTTTCTGTTATTTTGAAAGTGTAAATGATGGAAATAAAATCTAACTTTTGTTGACATATTATGAGAATGTCTAATCTGTAATTTGATGCCTTTTGGAGATTTTTCCATCTTTCCTTGGCTTCTTTATGCACATTAATACAAATTTTTAGCTGGGGTGCCCAAACTTTCGATCCCCACTGTACATAAATAACAATATCAGCTTGCACCTGATCCCCATGGAAAGCCTCTGTAGTAAACCGCCGAGCACCACAAACGAGTGCCCCCACCACGCTGATCACAGCTGGCCACGTGTATGTACACCGTGGCCCATTGCCAACTGGAACATATATTGTTTGTTCATTAGGCCACTCCTCTATTGCTACTTGGCCACACCATAGTACTGCTTCCCTTTACGTAGAAGTCACGGTCTTGAAGAAACCATTTACACAGGCAAAACGCATTGACCTTTTCTTATCATAGAGCTATACTCTTATCATAGAGCTATACTCTTAAGATGTAAAGCGCTATGTCAGGAACTATCCCCCCTCTTTGTTAGGGGGTTCCATATTTTTTGTTGTATTCTGTTTGTGATTATTTGACTGTCCAATAAAATTTTCACATTTTAACATGATAGCCTGGTCTCTTACTGTGCATAAAAAAATCCACCAGTTTGGACATACAATTCTTGTTCGGCATTTTTTTCTAAGTTCAAAACTAATCTTAGAAAGTATTATTTTGCTGAAAGGGTAGTTGATGCTTGGAATAAACTTCCATCAGAGGTAATGAGTAAATGAACTGGAAATGGCTTTAAACATGCTTGGGACAAATATTGTTCTATACTATAAAATATACAAAAAAGTTCATGAAAAAACAAGACAAATACAAAACATGTATTAAAAAAAAACAAACAAAAATGGACAGATTTGATGGACAGCTCGGTCTTTTTTCTGCCGCCACTTTTCTATGTTTCTATGAGTTAGTCAACCGAGGATTTAGGAACTGAATGAGGGTAGGTGCCTTCAAAGAGCCATTAATATATTGGAAGATACTTCACATGCTGATAATGTTCTGTATACAGTACATTTCTATTTTCTGGTAGACAGTATAGAAGCTATTCCAGGTTATGGAATAGCTTCTTTCCTCGATATGTATGTTAGAGTTCTTTTGGAATAATAATAATAATAATATATTTAATAATATTTTGGGAGTTATGTAGTTACAATGGTATGTATGCTGTTTTTGGTTAAGTATTTTTATGTTGGGTATGGAATCCCTTTTTTAATGTGAGGGAGCTACAACTGTGTTTCATTTTATAACTGTTATTGTAAAATGACAATGAATTTTTGGATTCTGAAATCATTTCACCAAGCTTGAGGGTGGTATACGGAGGTTTGCAACTGTGTTACCTTAAACAGTTTGCACATTTCTTTGGTTACCCATGACATGAATGTGGGGTCCTGTTCTGTAAGGATCACCTTAGGGACCCTGAAATGGCTGAACATGAGAAATGATTCTTTGGAAATGCACTTAGCAGACATATTGCACAGAGCAATGACCTCGGGGTAATGGGTAGCATAATACAAAATAGCTAGAATATGTTGATGGGCCAGGGAGACTTGGACAGTGGATGCACAAGGTCCAGGGCAATTCTCTCAAAGGACACTTCAATAATGGCTAGAAGACTCTGGCACTAAAGGACTCCGAAAGTGGATGCTGACATTTGATATTGTCAGGAATGGACTGGCCAGCAATAGTGGGACTCAGCTGCCTTATGAGCTGCAGTACCAGGGCTGGCCAGCGGGTGCTCCCAGCAATCAGAGACTCAAGCTTGCAGCCAGTCAAACACCTGGAACTAATTATACTGGTGTATTTAAGGGACATTCAGACCTGCAGACTCTGCCTTGGTGTTGTGTTTCTCTTGGGCCCTGTATCCTGTTCCTGCTCTCTGTTCCTGTCTGATTCTCTGCTGACCCTGCTCTGATTCCTGGCTTGTCTGACCATTCTCCTCTGCCTGACCCTCTATACCACGCTGCCCGCTACCTGCTGAACCTGGCCTGTGACCCCGACCATTCTCCGCTTGCTCCCCCTGTACCTACCTGCCCGACTGATATTGACCCGGCCTGCCTGACGACGCTTGCATTGTATGTACTGTTATCTGTGGGTGGTTGGTTGGTTTGTTTGCACTGTGTTATGTTTTAGTATTGCACTGCGTTTATGTTTGTATGGTTAGTGTTAATAAATTACATTGTTTATAACATATCTGAAGTCTGCGTTTCCCTGCGTCAGTCACACACCTCTGGTCATACCCGGGAGCCCTGACAGATATACTGGGCAGAATCTACAAGAACTCTTCTCAAGCTCTTTTTGTATCCCAGGTCAGCAAAACCTGTGTAACACTTTTTCAGTGTTTTTTTTTAATGGCCAAATGACCTCCAAGCAAGTTTTCGAGTTCCAGTACTACCTTTCGGTATGGCTCAAGGACCAAAAACTGCCCAATACTTTCATCATTCTTTTTATGCACTTGATACAGCAGATCCTCATTGCTACTGAAGTAAGGAAAACACAGCCTGTTCCCTGGTTTGGCAGGTAGGTAAGGTCTTTTATCTGCTCATTACCAAAATTTTCCCTATGTGTATTAAGATCAGCAAATTCTAACATGACCTCAGTGTCAGCAAAGACCCACCCATTTTCATTTGCTGTAGGAACTTCCTCAGACTCCTTAGTTCTCCTGCCAAAACAGAGAGAGGAAAACGGGGGGTCCCTGAGAGGAGTCCTTTGAACCCAAATATTCTGTGCAGGCCAAGCATTCTGGCTCAGCCTCTGGTACAGATACTGTGACCAAATCTGGACAATCCCAAAGTTGCCAAAATTTAGGGAAATTCCTCCCAATTATTCAGCAAGTGGGGTACAGCTCCAACTAGATGATTCACAATAACCAAGCCAGTTTCAAACTTCACAGTTTCTATAGGATACTCTTGAGCAATGTCATGTATACAAATTATAACAACCTTTCTAACATGGAAGTTCACAGGTGCAATCATATCAGCTTTAACCAAACTTCCTGAGTCCAGCAAGGCTGCAATATGGTTACCATTTACCATCATTTGTAGCTGCTGCCACTACAGTGCATGCAATAGTGCAAACAAAGACTGCCTCCTGCGCCTAAATAGAAATCCCACTGCAGGGACTCTTTAATGACTGGCAGAGTACCACTGGATTGGCGTAAGGCCAATGTGGTGCCAATATTTAAAAAGGGGTCAAAATATTTACCAAGTAATTATAGACCTGTTAGTTTAACTTAGTATAGTATAGTTGGGAAGATACTGGAGAGTTTAATAAAAGACCACATAGATGAGTTCTTGCTGGAAAAAAATATTTTAAGCAACAGACAGCATGGATTCATGAAAGACAGAAGTTGTCAAACAAATCTGATTTCTTTTTATGAGGAGGAGAGCAAAACCTTGGACAGAGGGGTGGCGGTGGACGTGGTATACTTGAACAAAGGGGTGGCTGTGGACGTGGTATACTTGGACAGAGGGGTGGCAGTGGACGTGGTATACTTGGACAGAGGGGTGGCGGTGGACATGGTATACTTAAACAGAGGGGTGGCTGTGGACGTGGTATACTTGGACAGAGAGGTGGCGGTGGATGTGGTATCCTTGGACAGAGGGGCGGCGGTGGATGTGGTATACCTGGATATTGCAAAAGCGTTTGACACAGTTCCCCACTCACAGCTAATGTGTAAAGTAAAGTCTACAAGCTTGGAAAAATCTGTATGTAAATGGATAGAAAACTGGCTAAAAGATGGTATTTAGAGAGTAGTGGTTAATGATTCATTCTCTGAGTGGTCTAGGGTCATTAGTGGTGTACCCCAAGGTTCAGTGTTGGGACCCTTACTTTTTAATATGTTTATAAACAATATAGGGTCTGCGATTATAAATCCCATTTCAGTCTTTGCAGATGACACCAAGCTGTGCCGTGGAATAACGTCCTTACAGGATGTCTCCAACTTACAAGCCGACCTCAATGCTCTGTGTAATTGGGCAACTATGTGGCAAATGAGGTTTAATGTTGATAAATGTAAGGTTCTTCACTTGGGGGCTAAGAAAATGCATGCATCATACATACTAGGGGGGTACAACTGGGGGAATCAATGGTGGAGAAGGATCTGGGGGGGTCAATGGTGGAGAAGGATCTCGGAGTTCTGGTAGATCACAAGCTTAATAATGGCATGCAATGCCAAGCTGTGGTTTCTAATGTGAGCAAAATCCTCTCTTGTATGAAAAGAGGTATAGACTCCAGAGAGAGATATCATTTCCCCCGGTACAAATCATTAGTAACACCTCATCTGGAATATGCAGTTCAGTTTTGGGCACCACTTCAAAAAGAAAACATTTGGGAACTGGAGAAAGTACAGAGAAGGGCAACCAAACTGATAAGAGGCATGGAGGAGATCAGCTATGAGGAAAGATTAGAGGAACTGAATTTATTCTCTCTTGAGAAGAGGAGATTGAGAGGGGATATGATCACCATGTATAATACATAAGGGGGGATATGATCACCATGTATAATACATAAGGGGGATATGATCACCATGTATAATATATAAGGGGGATATGAGCACCATGTATAATACATAAGGGGGGATATGATCTCCATGTATAATACATAAGGGGGGATATGATCTCCATGTATAATACATAAGGGGGGATATGATCTCCATGTATAATACATAAGGGGGGGATATGATCTCCATGTATAATACATAAGGGGGGATATGATCTCCATGTATAATACATAAGGGGGGATATGATCTCCATGTATAATACATAAGGGGGGATATGATCTCCATGTATAATACATAAGGGGGGATATGATCTCCATGTATAATACATAAGGGGGATATGATCTCCATGTATAATACATAAGGGGGGATATGATCTCCATGTATAATACATAAGGGGGGATATGATCTCCATGTATAATACATAAGGGGGGATATGATCTCCATGTATAATACATAAGAGGGGGGATATGATCACCATGTATGATACATAAGGGGGATATGATCACCATGTATAATACATAAGGGGGGATATGATCTCCATGTATAATACATAAGGGGGGATATGATCTCCATGTATAATACATAAGGGGGGATATGATCTCCATGTATAATACATAAGGGGGATATGATCACCATGTATAATACATAAGGGGGGATATGATCTCCATGTATAATACATAAGGGGGGATATGATCTCCATGTATAATACATAAGGGGGGATATGATCTCCATGTATAATACATAAGAGGGGGGATATGATCACCATGTATAATACATAAGGGGGGATATGATCACCATGTATAATACATAAGGGGGGATATGATCTCCATGTATAATACACAAGGGGGGATATGATCTCCATGTATAATACATAAGGGGGGATATGATCTCCATGTATAATACATAAGGGGGGATATGATCTCCATGTATAATACATAAGGGGGGATATGATCACCATGTATAATACATAAGGGGGATATGATCTCCATGTATAATACATAAGGGGGGGATATGATCTCCATGTATAATACATAAGGGGGGATATGATCTCCATGTATAATACATAAGGGGGGGGGGATATGATCACCATGTATAACACATAAGGGGGGATATGATCTCCATGTATAATACATAAGGGGGATATGATCACCATGTATAATACATAAGGGGATATGATCTCCATGTATAATACATAAGGGGGGGATATGATCTCCATGTATAATACATAAGGGGGGGGGGTATGATCACCATGTATAATACATAAGGAGGGGGGATATGATCTCCATGTATAATACATAAGGGGGATATGATCTCCATGTATAATACATAAGGGGGGGATATGATCTCCATGTATAATACATAAGGGGGGATATGATCTCCATGTATAATACATAAGGGGGGATAGGATCTCCATGTATATTACATAAGGGGGGATATGATCTCCATGTATAATACATAAGGGGGGATATGATCTCCATGTATAATACATAAGGGGGATATGATCTCCATGTATAATACATAAGGGGGGATATGATCTCCATGTATAATACATAAGGGGGGATATGATCTCCATGTATAATACATAAGGGGGATATGATCTCCATGTATAATACATAAGGGGGGATATGATCTCCATGTATAATACATAAGGGGGGATATGATCTCCATGTATAATACATAAGGGGGGATATGATCTCCATGTATAATACATAAGAGGGGGGATATGATCACCATGTATGATACATAAGGGGGATATGATCACCATGTATAATACATAAGGGGGGATATGATCTCCATGTATAATACATAAGGGGGGATATGATCTCCATGTATAATACATAAGGGGGGATATGATCTCCATGTATAATACATAAGGGGGATATGATCACCATGTATAATACATAAGGGGGGATATGATCTCCATGTATAATACATAAGGGGGGATATGATCTCCATGTATAATACATAAGGGGGGATATGATCTCCATGTATAATACATAAGAGGGGGGATATGATCACCATGTATAATACATAAGGGGGGATATGATCACCATGTATAATACATAAGGGGGGATATGATCTCCATGTATAATACACAAGGGGGGATATGATCTCCATGTATAATACATAAGGGGGGATATGATCTCCATGTATAATACATAAGGGGGGATATGATCTCCATGTATAATACATAAGGGGGGATATGATCACCATGTATAATACATAAGGGGGATATGATCTCCATGTATAATACATAAGGGGGGGATATGATCTCCATGTATAATACATAAGGGGGGATATGATCTCCATGTATAATACATAAGGGGGGGGGATATGATCACCATGTATAACACATAAGGGGGGATATGATCTCCATGTATAATACATAAGGGGGATATGATCACCATGTATAATACATAAGGGGATATGATCTCCATGTATAATACATAAGGGGGGGATATGATCTCCATGTATAATACATAAGGGGGGGGGGGTATGATCACCATGTATAATACATAAGGAGGGGGGATATGATCTCCATGTATAATACATAAGGGGGATATGATCTCCATGTATAATACATAAGGGGGGGATATGATCTCCATGTATAATACATAAGGGGGGATATGATCTCCATGTATAATACATAAGGGGGGATAGGATCTCCATGTATATTACATAAGGGGGGATATGATCTCCATGTATAATACATAAGGGGGGATATGATCTCCATGTATAATACATAAGGGGGGATATGATCTCCATGTATAATACATAAGGGGGATATGATCTCCATGTATAATACATAAGGGGGGATATGATCTCCATGTACAATACATAAGGGGGGATATGATCTCCATGTATAATACATAAGGGGGATATGATCACCATGTATAATACATAAGGGGGGATATGATCTCCATGTATAATACATAAGGGGGATATGATCACCATGTATAATACATAAGGGGGATATGATCAACATGTATAAATATATCAGTGGTTCATATAGTGATCTCAGGGTAGAGTTATTCACACTGAGGTCATCACAGAGGACAAGGGGACACTCTTTACATCTGGAGGAAATTAAATTTAATCTCCAAACACGGAAAGGTTTCTTCACAGTGAGAGCTGTGAAAACGTGGAAGAGACTCCCCCAAGAGTTGGTTCTGGCCATCCAAGTGGATTGTTTTAAAAAAGGCCTGGATTGTTTTTTAGATACACAGAATATAACTGGATACTAACATTTATAGGTAAAGTTGATCCAGGGAATATCTAAATGCCTCTGGGGGATCAGGAAAGATTTATTCCCCTGCAGAAGCAAATTGGATCATGCTTTGCTGGGGTTTTTTTTTGCCTTCCTCTGGATCAACTGTGGGTGTAGGATTATAACTTTTTTTTTTTAATGGTTGAACTGGATGGACTTATGTCTTTTTTCAGCCAGACTAACTATAAAGGCCTCATCAGTCAATGGACAGTTTCCTTGCAAATGTTGAAGTTCCTGGCAATGAAAAAAATGAATATTTGCCCAGCTAGGTCTGCTGGCAGGCACTGACCTCTTTGGTTTGGGACTCAAATCTTCAGATCTGTCTCCTTGCCATGCTTACCATCCACTTTGCCCGGTATAGTCTTACCAGTTTCTGGGGGAGACCATGGCTTTGGAAATGTCTCTGGAGCTGTACAATAGATGATGACGTTCTTAGCTGCATAGTACCTCTCACCAAACTCCACAAGATTATCAACTGACTTGGGGTCCCCTTGGCTCACCAATTTTTGCACTGGAATGGACAACTTAAGAAGTGATCCATGAGCACATGCTCCACTATCTGTGGCCCAGACAGGGACTCCAGTTGCAGCCATTTCTGGGCTAGGTGGATGAGATAAAACATCTGTGAACAAAAAGATATTTCAACTTGGAAGGATCAGGGGTAGGCAACCTTAAAGGGGTGGAGATCTACCTGAACAACATGGGAGCAGTCAAAGATCATGGGCACAGTGTTGCCTCTTCACACCTGATTTAAGCCTCTAATTGCCATTCTACCATGTCACAATTGCTTGCATTGCACAGCAATCATGGGTTTAAATTGTGTGGTGTGATGAGGAGGAAGTATATCACCTCCTCGCCACCTGTCAAACACACTCATATCCCTTTGCAGAGGAGCAGTAGTGCCTGCTGCACTTATGAATAAGCCCTTAATTGCATCCGGCAGTGGCACTCTTAGGGCTTGTTCACACATAGTTGGGTAGGGTGGTAAAACCCCACAGGTGAATTGTGGTTTTAGTGCCCTCAATCCCTACCCCCTTTGGCTGCTGTGACAACAGCCAAAGGTGTATACATGATGGAGCAGGAATTAAACCCCTTCTTGCTTTTGGTGGGTACTACCGCCTTACAATTATGACCCATTCAAGTAAATGGGGCCACTGTACTGTGTTTGCTGTACTGCACAAGGTTGCAGGGCACTTGCAGAGAAGCCTCATTCACTTAAATGGGTCATGCTTTGCAGGTGCTACACCCACCAACCATGACAGGACATAGGAGCCAGCACTACAGCGGAGACAAGTGACTCTTGCTCCCTACTACAGCTCCAACTTTCCAAGTAGTCCCTCTGCATTGCACTCTGTCACGGGTCAGCAAGCCCAGGCTTTGATCTACCAGTCACCTGACTGCGATCTACTGATGGATCATGATCTACTGGTTGCTGATCTCCGTGTTAACCCATTGTACTCATACTGCCAAGGGAGCACCCATCCAAGCCAGTATTTCTTGCTTGACTTTGTCAAAATCCACTGCATCCACAGACTCCAAAATATAGTAGACTTTCTGTGATCCACCAGTTAATGACGGGGTCACCTGTCCTGCCCACTGTGTTTTAGGCCAGCCTTCCCTCAGCGGTTCCTTCAAATGTAACCAGGAAGTCCTCTGGGTCATCATCAGCAGTCATCTTGGACATAACACAACCATTATGGATGTCTGAGGAGCTTTCAAGAATACCTGCAGCTTTTGCAAGAGACCTATGTGCAAGTGTCTGCACCATTTGTGTTAACTCTTTTCTGTCATTTTCTGCAGCACTTGCTAACTTTTTTTAACAGCACCTGCATTTGTTCCTGTACAGCACTGATCTATTTGTGTAGCATATGTGTCTATATGTGGCTGCCCTTCTTCCTCTCCTCTGAGCTACCCACCATAATTCTTGGGGATTTTAACATCCCTGTCAACCTCGACAACCCGGACACAGCCCGTCTCCTCCACCTAACCTCCTCCTTTGCACTTGCACAGTGCATACAATCCACCACCCACTCCAACGGAAATATCCTTGATCTTGTCTTCTCCAACCGATGTGCTCCCCACAACCTCACTAACACCCCCTTCCCTCTCTCTGACCACAACCTGATCACCTTCTCTATCTCCTCATCCTCCAACACCTACCCCTCCAAATGTCACACTACTACCAGCCGTAACCTCCGCAACCTTAACCCTGCCTCCCTCCACTCTGCAGCTGATCAACTCCACGACCGCATCCTCCCCCTGTCCTGCCCCGACTTGGCTTTGACCGCCTACAACAATGCGCTCTCAACAGCCCTTGACTCACTAGCGCCTTTAACCACACGCAACACCAGACCCAGACCGCTCCAGCCCTGGCAGACTGATCACACCAAAACCCTCAAACGACAAAGTCGTGCCCTGGAGCGACTATGGCGCAAAACCAAATCCAAACAAGCCTTCACCCGCTACAAATCTGCCTTCCGCACCTACACCTCCTCCCTCCATGCTGCCAAACAGGCCTACTTCTTGACCCTCATCAAGGCCCTCTCCTCCAATCCTCGCCGACTCTTCTCTGCCTTCAACTCTCTACTCTCTCCACCCCCACCTCCACCCAGCACCTCACTCACTGCCCTTGAGATTGCCAATCACTTCAAAAACAAAATTGACACAATTCGCAAGGACATTGCCGCAACTCACACGCCCTCTCAACCTGTCCCCTCTCACACAGCTACCCCCTTATCCCCCCTCCCCCTCGACATAACCCGCAGGGACTTCGTCGCTGCTCAAACTCTCTCCAACCCCCTTCACCCTCACTCAGCTACCCCCTCATCACCCCTCTCCCACGGCCCCACCACTGCTCTGACCTCCTCTTCCACCCCACCCTACATTCCTCATACTGAAGCTCCCCCAACACTCCACACCTTTGACCTTACTACCATCGAGGAAGTCTCCAAGACCCTCTCTGATGCCCGCCTCACCACCTGCCCCCTCGACCCTATCCCCTCACAACTCCTACGACCTTCCTCCTCCTCCATCCTACGCTCCCTCACCCACATCTTCAATCTCTCCCTCTCCTCAGGCACTTTCCCCTCCCCTCTGAAACATGCACACATCACCCCCATACTTAAAAAGCCCTCCCTGGACCCCAATGACCCGAACAACCTCAGACCCATCTCCCTGCTCCCATTTACATCTAAACTCCTCGAGCGCCTAGTCTACACCCGCCTATGCTCTCACCTCAACGACAACAACCTCCTCGATCCCCTACAGTCCGGCTTCCGTCCCCTACACTCCACCGAAACTGCCTTACTCAAACTCTCCAACGACCTGCTAACCGCCAAAGCTAATGGACACTATTCAGTGCTCCTACTCCTTGACCTCTCTGCGGCCTTCGACACAGTCGACCACCCCCTCCTCCTCAAAAAACTACACTCCCTCGGCCTCAGAGATTCTGCTCTCTCCTGGATCTCATCCTACCTGTCACAACGCTCTTTCAGCGTTACCTATAATGCTACCACCTCCCCCTCACTCCCCCTCTCTGTTGGGGTCCCTCAAGGCTCTGTCCTCGGGCCCCTTCTCTTCTCCATCTATACCTCCTCCCTTGGCCAACTCATACACTCTCACGGCTTCAACTACCACCTCTATGCCGACGACACACAAATCTATCTCTCAACCCCCCACCTCACCCCCTTGGTCTCAGCCCGAATCACACACCTACTGAGCGACATATCAGACTGGATGTCGCTCCACTTCCTTAAATTGAACCTCTCCAAAACCGAGTTTCTTGTCTTCCCCCCAGCCCGGACACCACCCCCCATTGATTTCTCCGTCACATCCAACAACGCTACCATCAAACCCGCCCTGCAGGCCAGAGTACTGGGTGTCATTCTGGACTCCAACCTATCCTTCCAGCCCCAAGTCCAATCTTTAACAAACTCGTGCAGACTCCACCTCCGCAACATCGCCAAAATCCGCACGTTCCTAACCCCAGAAACCACTAAACAGCTCATCCACTCCCTCATCATATCACGACTCGACTACTGCAACTCCCTCCTCACTGGCCTGCCTCGCCGCTGGCTATCCCCTCTTCAGTCCATTCTGAACACGGCTGCCAGACTCATTCACCTTTCCAACCGCTCTGTCTCCGCCACCCCCCTCTGCCAATCCCTCCACTGGCTTCCGATTGCGCAACGGATCAAATTCAAAATCCTAACGCTGACGTACAAAGCTGTCCACCATACTGCCCCGAACTACATCACTGACCTAATATCCAAGTACCGCCCAGCACGCACACTCCGCTCCTCACAAGACCTCCTTCTCTCTAGTTCCCTGGTCTCCTCCTCCCATGCCCGCCTCCAGGACTTCTCCAGGGTGTCACCCATCCTCTGGAACTCCCTGCCCCAACCCATCAGATTATCACCTACTCTCCTCTCCTTTAGGCGCACCCTGAAAACCCATCTCTTCAGGGAAGCCTACCCCACCCCCTGCTAACTTGCCTCCCTCCTCCACTCTTCCTACCACTCCATCCCCCACAGCTATCTCCTCCTGTGCCACCACCCCCTCCCTCCTAGATTGTAAGCTCGAAAGAGCAGGGCCCTCGATCCCCTCATGTTTTGCATTGTATTGGTATTGTTCTGTCACATGTTCTGTCTCCCTTTGTAATGTACAGCGCTGAGCGAACTATTGGCGCTTTATAAATACTGTATAATAATAATAATAATATTCATGCACAGCATTGACCATGTCCTGATACTAGGTATTTGCATGTTGTTGTTTGGCGTTTGCTTGCTGCAATGCTGCAATGCAGCATTAGACAAAACCAGCTGATTACCATCTCCTCCATTTTCTGTCACTTCAGGTACTGGCCCTTTAAATAGCAGTCTTCTTGCTATAACTGCCCGCATCCTCCACCATATGTGAGCTAGGGGATAGGTAGCAGGTATAATTCTTTCTGGGGTGAGAAACTTTTCCAGGCACTGATACTAGTTCAGTAACATAGTGGAATAAAGTGAATCAGTTCAAAAACTTCCAAAGCACAACCCTAGCCATGTCCTGGGACTAACTACACAATCACAGTCCTGATTAAAAGGCTGTCCAAGCCTACTGGCACTCAGCCTTCACATCCATTTTTTTTCAGTTTTCACCAACCTTTAGCTCTAAAAGACATGATGGGGTTTAATTACTAAAGCTGGAGAGTCCAAAATCAGACTCCCTTCTGCATAGAAACCAATCAGCTTCCAGGTTTCATTGCCAAATCTTCATTGAACAAGCTGAGGTTAGAAGCTGATTGGTTTCTATGCAGAAGGGAGTCTGATTTTGGACTCTCCAGCTTTAGTAAATAAACCCCGATCTGTCTGCTCCTCAGGCTACAGAGCACTGACTGAGTTCCAGGTGAGCCTAAATGGCCTACAAAGGAGAGGTAAAACCCAGAATTGACAGACAATCAGATCTGGTCCCGAAAGGAGAAGGACCTAGGAGATGTATAAATTCCAAGCAGTACCTTTCCAAGCTCCCTTTGAAACACTCTCCCACAAGATACAATATATACAATACATAAAACCCATATCATATAAATAATGCATACTGTATTATGTGTCTACTGTATTAAATATCAATTGTGTAAAAAGCCCAACCACCATGTTTACCTTCACATCTAAGAAGGATTATATGTTTTTGATATGTATTAAATTAAATGGTTTGATGATAATTATGTATCCTTAGTTGGAAATGTCCGCCCATTGCTGTCATCTCCTTTTTTGCTGTAATTAATAGCATTTCATTCATCTGTGAAGATTAGTTTCAATGATACAATTATCGTTCTCTGTATAGTATAAATTAGGAGTTTAATTAATATATTGATAGTTGTGTCTCTTGCCTGAGAAAAAGCTGGTTATATTGGCCCAAAACTGTTGCATTTTTTTAACACATATTTATATTTACTTACGTTTTGTAATACATTTTTGTGGACTCAATCTTTGGATTTTTTAATATAAATATATATATATATATATATATATATATATATATATATATATATGTGTGTGTGTGTGTTCTTCAAAACGTTTTCACACTTTTGCATTGGCAGCCGTCTTCACCACAGTGTTACAACACTTATACTAAACTGCAAGGTCAACCAGCTTGACAGACAGGCTGGTCACATGACACTCTCAGAATACATATATATACTTATTTCCCTCATGAACATGCAAATCCAGTACATAATTTGTTAGACATGCTGTGACGGGAGTGACTTTGATTGGGGGGCCAAGGGAACACAGCTCACTTTGGTGAGGTGGGGAGACCCCTGTCTCAGCTCCCCATATCCCTCTTATGTGTAAGTCACCCTGTGTCTGTTAGGGGTGCAGGGTGAAATGTCCTGATATTGTGTAGACATGTATAGGAGATAGGTGGGGTGGGGGTTGTGGATTGTTTGGTGTTATGTGGTTGCATCCCATTGTTCTATTGTGTGTCTTGCTTGGAGCAAACTATTATGGGATGTATGTGTTTGTGTATTGGCTTGGTGGAGGGTGTCTGCTGATGTCTTTCTTGTTGCTAGATTTGGTTTGTCCTTATTCCCTTGAATGTATATATCTTGTGTCTGTGTTAAAATAAAGCAGTCTTTTTCCTGGTTTAATACAAGACTGGTGTTGTCTAGTCTTGTATGGTCAGCGGTGGGGTCCGTGGACGGTGTTCAGACAGGGAAGCGGAAATCTAACGGAAATACCCTAGTGCAGTCGGGGTCCGGTTCCGTTACACATGCTTTTTTTTTTTTTGCTATTCTGTCTCTCAGTGTTACAATACACCTACCATTCGATTTTTAGACTGATCATTTCTTAGTGAGTGGGCAAACATTCAAAATCAGCAAGGGATCAAATACTTATTTCCTGCACTGTACAGTATAAATACTGTATTGGTTGGATGGGTCAGCCTAGTTGCACGGCACCAGTGAACGAGTCCATGTAAATAAATACATGTACACATACTACACCCACACACATATGTATAAACACTATAATACATTGCTTTTCCCTTTAATCTCTGCCCTCGCAATAAACAAAATGTTTCCATCCTTTGCTCTGGTATCTTATAACAACATCCACCAGTGTTTCTTTGTGTCAGTGTCAGATTTACTCTCCTTTTCTTTATTTGCGTAAAGGTCAACAGAATCAATGTGCTTTCATTATTTGCATTATAGATTGAAAGAAGCAATTTTCCATTATCCATGATTGGAGCAGGTCCACCCATTCTATACAGACAGCTCTCGTATATGACTGCAAAGATGGCAAACTCTACAAAGGAAGATTATTCAGAAAATATTTTAATGCAATATCTGCCTCCATTTGTCTGTCTTGGAATATTTGTATTGCCAAATATTATAATACAATCATTTGTTGTGGCTGTTAATGTCAACGACTGGCTGAAAGAAAGATCAGTCATGGATGTTGACAAAATTATTACCCCTCTTGAGCTAACAAAGGTTTTCTTTCACACTGCCAGTCTCTTGTATTTGTTTTCAATGTTTTACTTCCTGGAGACTCTTTCATATTTTCCTATATTGTTGGAATTCACATTGAATTCCTTAGCCTTTTTTGGCATCTGCTTGTCAACCATGCACTCCATTTTCATTTACTTTAAGATCTCCACCTTTCGCAACATCTTCTTCCTACGTCTGAAGGCCATCATATCGAGGAGAGTTGTCTATCTGATTATTGCCTGTGTGCTGTTGTCTTTAGGATTTTCACTGATGCCTTTGTTGGACTATCCTAGCACCTTTTTTAGGAATTCAACACAAACTTACATTTTACGCAAGAAACAAAAGCAGACAATGTTATATTTTTACCTATTTTGGAATGTGTGCCCACTTCTGATGGGCTTCCTAACTTCATTCTTGCTCATTATTTCACTTGGCTTACACATGAATAGAATTAACAGCCATGGAAATGTAACAAGCACTATGGACACCTACCAGAGGACAATAAGGTTTTTATTTATCTGTATCCTGATCTGGGCTTTGTATATTATTATATATATAATTGGAAGATATATGCTGTTGTTGGGCCCTTGGCATATTTGTATAATGAACATTTGTCCAAGTCTACATACTGTTTTTTTAATTTATGCGAGAAAAAAACTGAGAAATTATTTCTTCTGGATTGTCCATTGGGGAACTGACTGTTGGGTCAACTGAAAAGCTTCTGGACCTTGCTCCAGAAAGCTGTTGGGGTTGACCCCATTGTGACTGAAAGAAAGGTGATAAACTTATGAACAATCTCTTCATTTTTTTTAACAAACAAGACACTTTCTTCATTTTAACTAGATGTCAGGGGTATATTATTGTTTTTCATGTGTATAAAAACTGTGTAGAGCCAACGGTGGAGTTGTACTGGACACAATGCCACCCTTAATCTCCTTAAAAGTTATAAGTCAATAGCAAACTTGTATTTCATTTTATGTCTGTTTAAATTCTGATTTAATTCTGTTTTATGTGCTAGGTATTCATGGATGGTGACACATTTGGTGAAACACAGTCCAGCTTAAGACACATTTAACAAAAGCATAGGTATCATAAAACTCCATTACTGACATCCTGTAAAAGACTCCTAATAAGGCCTATCATAAAATAACAGTTGTAGACCTGTCATAAACATTCTAGTGATTAAGTTTTTTTAATTAAAATTGAACTGCAATTTATGCCAAGCTCTTAGGTCTGGTTGATGTTACACAACACTTGTGGCAATGGAGTTACATTTATAAAAACTGGTGTAGGGTAGGATGTAAATCACACCAACCATGCCTATATTACAAGATCCAGAAGGCTGATAAAATACATTATACTTTTTAGAAGATACACACATAGGATCTATATCATATTTGGTGTTTAACAAATCATAATTTTATTTGGTTCATTAAGATGTTGGCTGGGGAATTGTAAAATGTAGTTAGAAGGAAAGATAGATGTATTTATGTATAGAAGTATTGGCATGAAGGGTGTGTCTGCAAAACATAATAAAATGCTCCTTCAACACACTAGAAAGGAGCAGATGCTTTGACTCCTGCGCTGGACAATGAACTCCACAGTATCTGTAACCACACATGGATTGCTTGTGGAATGCACACCTTGCTGCCCTCAAATGGACCAGGGGAATCCAAATGGACTGCATGCAAAGAAACAAACAGAGGGCGCACGGGCCTAGTGCATTACCTGGGTTTATTGTATAAAAAAGTGATATACTCATAAAGGGATAAAAATCAAAAGCACATCGTAAGAAATATGTGTCCTCTCTTAAATGAGCTTATCTACCCTTTAGAAACAAGCTCATTTAAGAGAGGACACAGGTTGTGTAGGTATTGGAATGAGGAAAGAACAAACGGAGGGTGCACAGGCCTAGTGCATTACTATAAAAAATGTTTAATAAGAAATAAAGTAGGTGTTGTACTCACAAATGACAATAAAGTCAAGGCATGTCATAACAGAACAGCTTAGTCAACACCGCGCTAATTGACTGCCCGCAATAGGGAGTGTAGACATCCAATAGGCTGACGCGTATCGAGGACTTGCCTCTTCCTCAGAGCCACTGTTCCAGGACATGTTCCAGGACATTCTTAATGTGGTTGTAGCCTGCATCGAGTCCATCCCCAAGAACAGGAGCATTTGTGTTTACTGGTTCTGTGTAGGTATCGGCACTGAGGAAGAGGCGCAGCCTCGAAACGAGTCAGCCATTTGCAGGTCTATAGTCCCCTACAAGACACCTTTCAGGGAGATTGGACCATGCTGTATTTCTTATGATGTGCCTTTGATTTTTATCCCTTTGTGAGTATATCTCCTAGATTGTAAGTTCTAACAAGCAGGGCCCTCTGTTTCCTCTTGTACCAAATTGTATTGTAACTGTAATGTCTGCCTTCATTTTGTAAAGCAAACTGTTGGCTCTATATAAATCCTGTATAATAATAATAATATCACTTTTTTATACAATAAACCCATTTTTTAAAAGGTAATGCGCTAGGCCCATACACCCTTTGTTTCTTTGCATGCAACCTATCAACACACCCCTGAGGCCCTTTGATTTGGTGTGTTAGACCTTAAATGCCATTTCCACGGACCAGAAACGACGACTGCATTTTTGGCTGTGAGCTGTCATTTGACATCAGAACTACCAAGGATACTGTGAGCCATGTTTCTGAGGACCAGTGCCTCTAAGATTGGACTTAGGCCCCTTTGAAGCTGGTATTCTGATCAGGTCATTTGCTTTTTATGAATAAATTGATGTTGCATACTGCACTTAGAAGTGCCCTCTTGTGTTTGTATTCCAGTCAGGTCCCCCTTTCCGTTTTATCAGATGGACCTGATGAGGAAGCTCAGTGCAGCCATATGGACAGGAGGGTGTAAACGGACTTATGTCTGAGTCAGATAAAACAAATGGAAAATGACTGCATTAAATAAAAAATGAATTAACACCCTGCCAATTCTGTTGACTATCCCAAATCACGTGGATATTGCAGCTGTGTGCAATAGGGTGCCATCATCCTTCAATGGCACCCCAAACAACAATGCGATTCTGCCATGATTGCAAACAGAGCTGGCACAAATCGCATAAAGTCATCCAAAAAAGGAGCGGGACCTTTTTTTTTGGGGCAACAAATGCACACAGGCCAGCCCTTTCAAGTAAATGGGCTGCCCGATGTGACACTCAGAATCACATGAAAATCACAATTCAAAATGTGAATGGGGCCTAAAATAGATTTTAGTGCAAACAAAAAATACTTTTGTGCAAACACAATATAATACCAATTTGTTGGTAAAATATAAAATAAGGGGTGGAATTGAGTAAATAGATTTCAAATATCATGTCTCAAAGTTGCGCATGTAATATTGCAAAAAACAAAAAGTATGATACCCAAAGTTCTCCATAGGAGACACTTTAACCTCCCTAGCAGTATGATTATTTCAGATTTTTGGTGCTGAAAGCGGTACCTTTATTTTGCATGGAAATATGTAGTTTTTTTATTGTAGGCTGTAATATTTAGGAATAA